>NW_017972307.1:0-42037 GCF_001876935.1 Asparagus officinalis
GCTTCTCATTGGACTCAGTTTCACCAAAGAGCTGGGGGTCGAATATCTCGAAGCTTTTGGGGATTCTCAATTGATAGTAAACCAAGTCCGTGGAGAGTATGAAGTCAGGAACCAAGACCTGATCCCGTACCACCAGGAGGCCTCGACGTACTACGTCTCTTGTTGTAGATTTTTAGGTATTAATTCCATCTATTGTATGCCCCTGTCACTTGGATGATTAGACAGATCGCTAGCTACATGATCTCGTTACCTGATGTGGCATAAACATGTACCAAAAAGGTTGCAAGTGCACAACCGTGTCAAGTTATAGTATTTAAGATATTGATCCCACGAGGAAGGTGTTTTGTAGGAGAAAATATGAAATCGGTTCTTATGTTGTGTGTGTGACAAATAGGAATGATAAGTGAATGTGATTGTGAAGAGATTGAGAGAGTGAAAATGGTGTGTAAATAGATGCAAAGTGTAAGTGAGAGTGGATTTGAAAAAGAATGAGTATGATCAATAAGGTGAGAAGGAAAAAAAAAAAATTGAATAAAATCAAGAAACAAATGAAAATTCAAGAATGAAGAACAAAATTCTAGAATAAAAGAAAATGCAAGAAATTAAAGATGGTGGATTCAATTATAGATATGGGTAATCTAAAATTGAACCCACTTCTTAGAAAAGGGTGATTCCCTAGAGGGTTCTAGCCTAAAAGTGAATCAAACAAAATAAAAATAAACAAAAAGAAAAACTAAACCCAAGAGGGTTCTAGCCTCAAGGTGAATAGTATAAGAAATTAAAATCTAACTACAAAATAAAGTGCAAAATCTAAACTACAAAATAAAATTGCAAGAATTAAATGCAAGAAAATAAATCTACTCTATAAGCATGAAATAAATCTAATCTATAAGCATGAAATAAATCTAAGGCAAGAGGGTTCTAGCCTCTTGGCTATTTAACAAGAAAATAAAATCTAAACTACAAGCATAGAAATAAATCTACACTAATAAGCAATAAAAAGGAAATAAAAGAGAAAAAGGAAAGAAAATGCAAACCTCTAAATAATTCTTCATCTCCATCTTCATCATCCAACAAAGAGAAGAAATATTTAAAGTGGTGAAAAAATTATTATTATTAATTGCAACTAAAGTTACAATTTTGGAAGGCCTTCTCAATTAAGAGTAGCCCTCCTCTCCAAAAGGAGTTTACAAAATTTTCACACCTCTAACCCCTCACTCTCTACCCCTATTTATAGTAAACATCAGTGAATGAGAGCCATTGGATCAAACTTGAGCCCCAAGACAAGCAAAATCAGCCATTGACGCGCGCTACAGTAATCTGGTATCGATGCAGGCATCGATGCAGGTATCGATGCCAGCATCGATGCCCACATCGATGCCGACATCGATGCCCACTATTTCCAAATTCTGATTTCACGGATAGCTTCGTCTCGTCGAGATAGGCGATTTTCATATATTATATGTTAAATTCCGCCTTCCGGATTGGGAGATATCGTCATTTCTTTGCGGCCAACCATCTTGAATATAATTTCTCTTCATATTGGATTTTTGATTTTCTCCGGCTTCTACAGGCTACACGACTTCATTCTGGGCTTTTGGATAATTTGGAAATTGATTTTCCAATGTGCTTCTTTGCTTCATTTCTTCATTTAATCAATGGGTTTTTGTTGAGAGATGAGAGTTTGAGATTTATTCTTCATTAACCTGCAATTAAAAGATAAAAATAATTATTAGTGGTATATTTATTCATATAAAATAGATAATGAGGGTATAAAAATTGTAATAAAATGTGATTATCAAATACCCCCACACCTAAACTTTTGCTAGTCCTCTAGCAAAGAAAATAAAAAGAAAATCCTAACTCACTTTCGCAGGAATCGCGGTTGTATTTAGCGCATACAACAAGCCTTTAAACCCCTAGGTTACCCTAGTGGACGAGTTGTAGTCTCGTGAGGGTTTGCAGTGAATATACCCACAAAATTCGGTCAACTTGCCAAGTTAAATAAGTCAGTAAATAACAGATTTTCCTTGATATATTTAAACATTCTAATTGAAGCTAGTTAATAATCAAGAAAACGTTTTTATATATAACTCCAATGTAAATCCCCTAGAAAATCTTTTTCATTATAGCAATACAAAACCAAGTCAAATCTTAGAAATTTAATTAAAAAGTTTTGAAAAGAACATGCCAACTCTTTGTTTTAAATAACTTTCAAGTCTCTTGATCAAAAATTGTTTTTCAAGACCATATATACAAAACAACAATATATAAAAACAATTGTTAGTGTTATATATATGTATATTTTTTCCACTCTCTAATTCTTGGTGATTGTTTTCTATTTTAACGGGCTTTCTAAGTGACCATTTAACGAGTTTTGGGCCAATGAATCCCAACCCAATTGGGCTTAGGTCATTAAGTATAGAGATACTCCTTGGGCTTAATTGCTCAGTCAACTTAGGCTTTATAAGATAGAATCACCTTGAATTTAAGAGTTTTTATTTATTTATTTTTTTTGGGTGGTGCCCATTTTTCGCACTCTTCTTTTATAAGGTTAGTTTTTTTTTTTAATATACATATGTGTAAGTATATATAGTCTTAAAAAAATTGTGTAAATCAAGATAACTTGAAAAAATATTTTCAACTCTAAGTTAAGCATGCAAAAATTTCATTATTTTAAATAAAAATCCAAGTTAAGGCTTAAATAAAGTATACTACTTTGAAAATCATTTCTTAAAAAATTTATTTAGAGTTATCATAAAAAGTAAACTTAAGTAAATAACCAACTAGGGATTAGAAAATTTCAAATTTATCAAATAAATCAATTATTACATAACTCTATCAATTTGGCAAGTGACGATATTTTTAAATTTTTTTTTTTAAGAAAAAGGGAAAAAAAACAAAAATATAACTAAAAATATAAAATAAAGAGAAAAAATAACTAATTCCCACCCCCACACCTAAATTTTGCATTGTCCTCAATGCAAACTCTATGATGCATAAAGTAAAGCAGATAAGAAGTAAAGCACTTGCATTTGGTTCGCTGATAAAAATCTGTAATTACCTTTGGTCTGAGGAGGAGGAAATCAAACATTTATTCTTTTCTTGTTTTTTTCTTTTTTTTCCTTTTTTCTTTTTTTTTCTTTTCTTTTAACAACTGAACAAGAAACTCTCAAATAAGAGAAGAATAAATTCTTTTTATTATTCTGAAATAAACAAAACAAATAATGTAGAATGAAGTGTTCAACACGAAGAGCTCGTATTCTACATTGAATCCTAGAATCCTACCTTACTGTTGAAAATTCTTCCCCGGATTTTAAACAAATTCAGAATGATATAATTAATAATGTGAATTTCCAAGCATTTCGGGGTGTTCAGTAATTCATGCAACAAGGTAAGGTAGGTATTATTGGTGTCATGCATTTTGTATTTCTTAATGAACTTAGACTCTTGTACTGTGAAGTTTTGTTTTCTAACAACCAATTCTTCTGTGAAGTTCTGAAAATTTGGTTGTTGATTATTCTCCAAGAATCTAAGTTCATCAAGAAAGAGTTCTTCAAAATTTAATTCAAAGCAGCACATGTGTAACACAGTTTTATTATTCTCAAGGAATGCTAAAGTTCTGTGGGAAACCCTAGAGAAAAAGTATGGTTTAGATGATATGGGAATTAAAAGATTTAAAGCTTCTGATTTTAACAAATTTAAAATGGTAGATTCTAAACCAATGAATGAGCAAATTCATGAATTTGAACATATAGTTCACCAATTAAAAGTGAATGGATCCATCTTAGATGAAACGTTTCAGATAGCCTGTCTTATAGACAAACTTCCCGAGTCCTGGTCAGATTTTGCCAAAAACCTTAACCATACCCAAGGAGATCTTACCCTAGAGCAAGTATTGAATTCTATTAGAATTGAAGAGCAACATAGACTCAGGGAGAAAAATGTGACAAAATCTGAACCCAAAGAACCCAAAGTAAACAATGTTGAATCCAAACCCTTTCCCCAACACAAGAAACGTCCCTTCCACCAAAATCAAAATAAAACATTTAAGAAGAAACCCTATCATCAAAATAAGAACCATGTTCACTTTCAAAAGAAGGAAGGAGCTGAACGTCGAGCCTGCTTCGTTTGTGGAAGAACCAACCATCTTGCTAAGGACTGCTTTTTCAAGAAAACTGAACCACCCAAGCCTAGGAAGGGAGGACCTCCACCTAATAAGTCACAAGTAAACATGGTGACTTCCAGTCCAGCTGAGGCTGCTTTCAGGTCTGTTCTCTTCACTCCTGAAGTAAACATGACCTTTCAAGCAAATGATTGGTGGATTGACACTGGAGCTAATATTCACGTTTGCTCTAATCAATCTTTGTTTTCCACCTATCAGGTCTCAAGTAGAGGAACTGTGACAATGGGAAATAATAATGTGGCTCCTGTATCCGGAATAGGTCGGATCAACCTAAAGCTGACTTCTGATAAGACTTTGATCCTGCAGGATGTCCATCATGTACCAGACATTAGGAGAAATTTAATTAGCGGATCTTTATTAGTGCAACAAGGCTACAAACTTGTTTTTGAATCAAATAAAGTTGTAATAACTAAGGGTTTGAACTTCATTGGAAAAGGTTTCTTATGTGATGGTCTTTTTAAATTGAATGTTAAGAATTCTACTCTTGCATCTCCAATAGCTTTGAATATTGAACCTTCCATCACTTGGCATCAAAGATTAGGACATGTGAATTATAATTCAATTAAAAGATTGATGCATCTCAATATAATTCCAAAGCTTAATATAAAAGATGATGAAAAATGTGAAATATGTGTAGAAGCCAAACTTCCTAAGAAACCATTTAAAACTATTGATAGAGATTCTGAGATATTAGAACTCATCCATAGTGATGTTTGTGATTCAGGAAGAACAACTAGAGGGGGTAACAAATATTTTGTAACTTTTATAGACGATTGCTCTAAATATTGTTACCTCTACTTAATTAAGACTAAAGATGAAGTCATAAACAAATTTAAAATATATAAAGCAGAAGTTGAAAATCAGTTGGATAGGAAAATTAAAATACTAAGATCAGATAGAGGTGGTGAGTACACTTCTAATGAATTAAAACAATTCTGTGAAGATAATGGAATTATTCATGAAATAACTGCTCCATATACACCTCAATCTAATGGAGTAGCTGAGAGAAAGAATAGAACACTAATGGACATGGTAAACTCAATGTTAATTAATTCTGGTGTGCCAGAAAATTTATGGGGAGAAGCTCTCATGACTGCATGTCATATACTAAATAGAATTCCATTCAAGAAATCTGATAAAACCCCTTACACAATTTGGAAGAATAGAAACCCTAATTTAGATCACCTAAAAGTGTGGGGGTGCTTAGCAAAAGTCAAAATACCTGAGAATAAAAGAAAGAAGATTGGCCCTAAAACTGTAGATGGAATTTTTATTGGCTATGCTTCTGATAGTAATGCAAATAGATTTTTAATAATCAACTCTGACATTAATGAGATAGCCAACAACACCATAATTGAAGCTAGGGATGCACATTACTTTGAAAATATTTTTCCTTACAAGACCAGAATAAACAACACAGGCCCTAGCTCTAATAATTCAGATCCTAGTTCTAATCAAGGTGAAACTAGTTCTAAACAAATTAGACCACTAGAAAGTCCAGAGGAGCCTAGGAGAAGTAAAAGAACTAGAATAGAAAAGGTCCATGAAGATTTCTATGCATTACTTGTAGAAGATTCTCCAGTTACATTTGAAGATGCAATGAAATCAGTAGATGCTCCATTTTGGAAGGAAGCTATAAATAATGAGATACAATCTATAGTTCAAAATCATACTTGGGAACTAACTGATCTTCCTTCAGGATGTAAAACCATAGGATGTAAATGGGTGTTTAAGAAGAAACTTAGACCTGATGGAACAATAGATAAATATAAAGCCAGATTAGTAGCTAAAGGATATACCCAAAAGTCTGGTATTGATTATTTTGATGTCTATTCTCCAGTAGCTAGGATTACTACCATTAGAGTCCTCATAGCTCTAGCATCCATTCACAAATTAATAATACATCAAATGGATGTTAAAACTGCATTTTTAAATGGAGACTTAGATGAAGAAATTTATATGGATCAACCTGAGGGATTTATAGCTTCTGGACAAGAAAAGAAAGTATGCAAGCTTATTAGATCACTATATGGTCTCAAACAAGCCCCAAAACAATGGCATATGAAATTTGATGAAATTATACTATCTTATGGATTTGTAATTAATCAAACAGATGAGTGTGTATACCATAAAATAGATAAAAACAACAAAATTGTGATATTATGCCTATATGTTGATGACATTCTTATTTTTGGTTCTGACATACAAATCATAAATGATATCAAACACTTTTTATCACAAAATTTTGACATGAAAGATTTAGGTCAAGCTGACCTAATTCTTAATACTAAAATCATGAAAAATGAGAATGGATATGTGCTATCACAATCACATTACATAGAAAAAATCCTCAAGAATTTTTATGATCCAAACTGTCAACCTGTTTCCACTCCATATGATCCTAATGTACATCTAAAGAAAAATACAGGTCATCCTCAATTACAAAGAGAATATGCACAAATAATTGGATCATTAGGATTCCTAACAAACTACACCAGACCTGACATTGCTTATGCAGTAAATAGACTTAGTAGATATACATCAAATCCTGATAAGAGTCACTGGGATGCTTTAGAAAGAATTTTGAGATACCTAAAAGGAACTATAAATTATGGTTTACACTATAAAGGTTATCCATCTGTACTAGAAGGTTATTCAGATGCAAATTGGATTAGTGACTCAGTAGATGTAAAATCCACCACAGGATTTGTGTTCCTTTTAGGAGGAGGAGCTGTGTCCTGGAAATCTACTAAACAAACTGTAATGGCTAGAAGTACAATGGAATCAGAAATGATAGCTCTTGATACTACTAGTATAGAAGCTGAATGGTTGAAAGATTTACTAACTGAAATTCCACTAATGCAAAAACCATTACCAGCCATTTCTATTCATTGTGATTGCAGGTCAGCGATTGACAAATGCCATCAAGAGAATGCAAATGTGAAGATGAATCGACACTTGAAAGTGCGCCATAAATCCTTAAGATATAAGATGAAAAATCATATAATAGCCTTAGATTTTGTAAGATCAGAGAAAAATCTTGCAGATCACTTAACTAAAGGCTTATCTAGGGCAGTGGTCCTAGAATCATCGAGGGGGATGGGGTTAAGCCCATAAGAAAAATCACTGCAGTGGCAACCCAACCTCGCAGAGGTTCAATGGGTAGAAACAAACTGAATGAGTGATTAATTGTGAGGAGCACTGAATTCATTTGCTCCCATCCCTAGGGTGATCAGTGCTCATAAAAAGCAAGTGAAAGGTTGAGTCTAACTCTTAATGAATCCAAGACCCATGAGGCAGGATGCTTACTTGCTCGCATCCTTATTAGGATTCACCTATATGTGTGTAGTTGTGAGGCCGCGACTATGGGATCAGGGCTGCTCCCTAGTAACACACATGAAAGATACCTGCGCAAGGCCGATAATAGCGCAACCCGTTTAGAATTCTTCAAAACTGTACTATGTGTGCTTTCTGTAGAAATCCGATAAATGAGACTGGTTCAAGGCGAAGTCCACCAAGCTCTCACGGATCTATACAACTGTCACTAAGTGAAGGTTCAAACCGAAAGGTACCTCCACCTATTACATAGTATAAGGGAACCAGCAATCGTATTTATTTCTTTTATTGTTATTTCTGAACTATTTTAAGTTTTAAGTTATGTGGGGGATTGTTGGAATTATATAATAAAAGATAACTTAAAACTTGACTTTGTAGAGGAAAAGAGGGAAAGTTTAGTCCCACATAGGAAATGGGATAGAAAAAAGGGGTCCTTATAAGCCTTCCCTTTCTCTCCTATGCCTAGAAGAAAACAAAGGTTATGCTCCACACCACACACGCGCGCGCCGGCCGGGCCGGGCTCGGGCTCGGGTTCGGGTCGGGTCGGGTGGCGCGCGCACACGACCTGCGGACACGAATGCAGCTCCGGATTAATGGGCCCTTAATCTGCTACATTTTTATTTTTAAATAATTAAAATATAATTTTTATTTTTGAACAATTAACATGTGATAAATATTTTGTAACCGAAATATTTTGTAACGGAAAATATTTATTAGTGTGATTAAAAACGTGATAAACATTTTGCGAATTAATTATGTAACGGAAATGTTTTGATAACGGCTACGTTTTATTAACGTGATTAAAACCGTGTTAATTACGGGGTTTATAAGTAACGGCTGTTTTTCCCTATAAAAGGATCTAAAATCCGCAGAGTTTAATACAGCGAAAAGCAACAACCTCTTCTTCACCTTCTCTGTTCTTCTCTTTCAAAATACTTACTGTTACAATTTGCTGGTTCCCTGAAAGTTTACGAAGAATTCGCAAAGCCTTCTTGAAGCTCGTGCCGACGAGAAGGAGGTCGCCTGACCGAGGGTCGTTGTATCTCCGGGAGCTTTTGCCGCGTAGCCCTGTACGAGAGGGGGCAATTAGTTTCTTGGGACAGTGCTTGCACGCCTCGACCATCAGGCCGTATTTCTAACCTCTATTTACTTTTCATTTGATATATTTCTTATATCTGCGTTATAATAGTAATTATCTGTTAATTATCAAATTGTTTAAACTGATTTTCGTTATTGTCTAAACAGTTAAGATTCCCAACATTCCAAGAAACTAATTTTGTGCTGTTTAGAATAGTAACATGATTAACATTCTGGTTTTTATGTTAATGTTGTCTGCAATTCTTAAAAACGAAATGTTACAATGCATGATTATTCTGTTGAATGAATGCTTTATATATTTCTGCTGCATTATAATAACAAAAATATTCATTCATCATCAGATTATGGCTACAAGTGAAGTTATGTCTGCTAAACCAGAGAAGTTTGATGGGAATAATTTTCGTCGTTGGCAAAACCAAATGAGATTTTGGTTAACAACCCTACATCTAATAACAGCCATAGAACCAGATAACCCATCTTCATCTAGACCAGTTACTAGGCAATCTTCCTCATCTTCCTCCACAGATTCCATTCCTATCCCAAGAACACCTCAAGAAATAGAGTATCATTGTCTACACAGAATCTTAGGAGCTTTATCTGATAGGTTATATGATATATATTATACTATCACTAATGCTAAAGTTCTGTGGGAAACCCTAGAGAAAAAGTATGGTTTAGATGATATGGGAATTAAAAGATTTAAAGCTTCTGATTTTAACAAATTTAAAATGGTAGATTCTAAACCAATGAATGAGCAAATTCATGAATTTGAACATATAGTTCACCAATTAAAAGTGAATGGATCCATCTTAGATGAAACGTTTCAGATAGCCTGTCTTATAGACAAACTTCCCGAGTCCTGGTCAGATTTTGCCAAAAACCTTAACCATACCCAAGGAGATCTTACCCTAGAGCAAGTATTGAATTCTATTAGAATTGAAGAGCAACATAGACTCAGGGAGAAAAATGTGACAAAATCTGAACCCAAAGAACCCAAAGTAAACAATGTTGAATCCAAACCCTTTCCCCAACACAAGAAACGTCCCTTCCACCAAAATCAAAATAAAACATTTAAGAAGAAACCCTATCATCAAAATAAGAACCATGTTCACTTTCAAAAGAAGGAAGGAGCTGAACGTCGAGCCTGCTTCGTTTGTGGAAGAACCAACCATCTTGCTAAGGACTGCTTTTTCAAGAAAACTGAACCACCCAAGCCTAGGAAGGGAGGACCTCCACCTAATAAGTCACAAGTAAACATGGTGACTTCCAGTCCAGCTGAGGCTGCTTTCAGGTCTGTTCTCTTCACTCCTGAAGTAAACATGACCTTTCAAGCAAATGATTGGTGGATTGACACTGGAGCTAATATTCACGTTTGCTCTAATCAATCTTTGTTTTCCACCTATCAGGTCTCAAGTAGAGGAACTGTGACAATGGGAAATAATAATGTGGCTCCTGTATCCGGAATAGGTCGGATCAACCTAAAGCTGACTTCTGATAAGACTTTGATCCTGCAGGATGTCCATCATGTACCAGACATTAGGAGAAATTTAATTAGCGGATCTTTATTAGTGCAACAAGGCTACAAACTTGTTTTTGAATCAAATAAAGTTGTAATAACTAAGGGTTTGAACTTCATTGGAAAAGGTTTCTTATGTGATGGTCTTTTTAAATTGAATGTTAAGAATTCTACTCTTGCATCTCCAATAGCTTTGAATATTGAACCTTCCATCACTTGGCATCAAAGATTAGGACATGTGAATTATAATTCAATTAAAAGATTGATGCATCTCAATATAATTCCAAAGCTTAATATAAAAGATGATGAAAAATGTGAAATATGTGTAGAAGCCAAACTTCCTAAGAAACCATTTAAAACTATTGATAGAGATTCTGAGATATTAGAACTCATCCATAGTGATGTTTGTGATTCAGGAAGAACAACTAGAGGGGGTAACAAATATTTTGTAACTTTTATAGACGATTGCTCTAAATATTGTTACCTCTACTTAATTAAGACTAAAGATGAAGTCATAAACAAATTTAAAATATATAAAGCAGAAGTTGAAAATCAGTTGGATAGGAAAATTAAAATACTAAGATCAGATAGAGGTGGTGAGTACACTTCTAATGAATTAAAACAATTCTGTGAAGATAATGGAATTATTCATGAAATAACTGCTCCATATACACCTCAATCTAATGGAGTAGCTGAGAGAAAGAATAGAACACTAATGGACATGGTAAACTCAATGTTAATTAATTCTGGTGTGCCAGAAAATTTATGGGGAGAAGCTCTCATGACTGCATGTCATATACTAAATAGAATTCCATTCAAGAAATCTGATAAAACCCCTTACACAATTTGGAAGAATAGAAACCCTAATTTAGATCACCTAAAAGTGTGGGGGTGCTTAGCAAAAGTCAAAATACCTGAGAATAAAAGAAAGAAGATTGGCCCTAAAACTGTAGATGGAATTTTTATTGGCTATGCTTCTGATAGTAATGCAAATAGATTTTTAATAATCAACTCTGACATTAATGAGATAGCCAACAACACCATAATTGAAGCTAGGGATGCACATTACTTTGAAAATATTTTTCCTTACAAGACCAGAATAAACAACACAGGCCCTAGCTCTAATAATTCAGATCCTAGTTCTAATCAAGGTGAAACTAGTTCTAAACAAATTAGACCACTAGAAAGTCCAGAGGAGCCTAGGAGAAGTAAAAGAACTAGAATAGAAAAGGTCCATGAAGATTTCTATGCATTACTTGTAGAAGATTCTCCAGTTACATTTGAAGATGCAATGAAATCAGTAGATGCTCCATTTTGGAAGGAAGCTATAAATAATGAGATACAATCTATAGTTCAAAATCATACTTGGGAACTAACTGATCTTCCTTCAGGATGTAAAACCATAGGATGTAAATGGGTGTTTAAGAAGAAACTTAGACCTGATGGAACAATAGATAAATATAAAGCCAGATTAGTAGCTAAAGGATATACCCAAAAGTCTGGTATTGATTATTTTGATGTCTATTCTCCAGTAGCTAGGATTACTACCATTAGAGTCCTCATAGCTCTAGCATCCATTCACAAATTAATAATACATCAAATGGATGTTAAAACTGCATTTTTAAATGGAGACTTAGATGAAGAAATTTATATGGATCAACCTGAGGGATTTATAGCTTCTGGACAAGAAAAGAAAGTATGCAAGCTTATTAGATCACTATATGGTCTCAAACAAGCCCCAAAACAATGGCATATGAAATTTGATGAAATTATACTATCTTATGGATTTGTAATTAATCAAACAGATGAGTGTGTATACCATAAAATAGATAAAAACAACAAAATTGTGATATTATGCCTATATGTTGATGACATTCTTATTTTTGGTTCTGACATACAAATCATAAATGATATCAAACACTTTTTATCACAAAATTTTGACATGAAAGATTTAGGTCAAGCTGACCTAATTCTTAATACTAAAATCATGAAAAATGAGAATGGATATGTGCTATCACAATCACATTACATAGAAAAAATCCTCAAGAATTTTTATGATCCAAACTGTCAACCTGTTTCCACTCCATATGATCCTAATGTACATCTAAAGAAAAATACAGGTCATCCTCAATTACAAAGAGAATATGCACAAATAATTGGATCATTAGGATTCCTAACAAACTACACCAGACCTGACATTGCTTATGCAGTAAATAGACTTAGTAGATATACATCAAATCCTGATAAGAGTCACTGGGATGCTTTAGAAAGAATTTTGAGATACCTAAAAGGAACTATAAATTATGGTTTACACTATAAAGGTTATCCATCTGTACTAGAAGGTTATTCAGATGCAAATTGGATTAGTGACTCAGTAGATGTAAAATCCACCACAGGATTTGTGTTCCTTTTAGGAGGAGGAGCTGTGTCCTGGAAATCTACTAAACAAACTGTAATGGCTAGAAGTACAATGGAATCAGAAATGATAGCTCTTGATACTACTAGTATAGAAGCTGAATGGTTGAAAGATTTACTAACTGAAATTCCACTAATGCAAAAACCATTACCAGCCATTTCTATTCATTGTGATTGCAGGTCAGCGATTGACAAATGCCATCAAGAGAATGCAAATGTGAAGATGAATCGACACTTGAAAGTGCGCCATAAATCCTTAAGATATAAGATGAAAAATCATATAATAGCCTTAGATTTTGTAAGATCAGAGAAAAATCTTGCAGATCACTTAACTAAAGGCTTATCTAGGGCAGTGGTCCTAGAATCATCGAGGGGGATGGGGTTAAGCCCATAAGAAAAATCACTGCAGTGGCAACCCAACCTCGCAGAGGTTCAATGGGTAGAAACAAACTGAATGAGTGATTAATTGTGAGGAGCACTGAATTCATTTGCTCCCATCCCTAGGGTGATCAGTGCTCATAAAAAGCAAGTGAAAGGTTGAGTCTAACTCTTAATGAATCCAAGACCCATGAGGCAGGATGCTTACTTGCTCGCATCCTTATTAGGATTCACCTATATGTGTGTAGTTGTGAGGCCGCGACTATGGGATCAGGGCTGCTCCCTAGTAACACACATGAAAGATACCTGCGCAAGGCCGATAATAGCGCAACCCGTTTAGAATTCTTCAAAACTGTACTATGTGTGCTTTCTGTAGAAATCCGATAAATGAGACTGGTTCAAGGCGAAGTCCACCAAGCTCTCACGGATCTATACAACTGTCACTAAGTGAAGGTTCAAACCGAAAGGTACCTCCACCTATTACATAGTATAAGGGAACCAGCAATCGTATTTATTTCTTTTATTGTTATTTCTGAACTATTTTAAGTTTTAAGTTATGTGGGGGATTGTTGGAATTATATAATAAAAGATAACTTAAAACTTGACTTTGTAGAGGAAAAGAGGGAAAGTTTAGTCCCACATAGGAAATGGGATAGAAAAAAGGGGTCCTTATAAGCCTTCCCTTTCTCTCCTATGCCTAGAAGAAAACAAAGGTTATGCTCCACACCACACACGCGCGCGCCGGCCGGGCCGGGCTCGGGCTCGGGTTCGGGTCGGGTCGGGTGGCGCGCGCACACGACCTGCGGACACGAATGCAGCTCCGGATTAATGGGCCCTTAATCTGCTACATTTTTATTTTTAAATAATTAAAATATAATTTTTATTTTTGAACAATTAACATGTGATAAATATTTTGTAACCGAAATATTTTGTAACGGAAAATATTTATTAGTGTGATTAAAAACGTGATAAACATTTTGCGAATTAATTATGTAACGGAAATGTTTTGATAACGGCTACGTTTTATTAACGTGATTAAAACCGTGTTAATTACGGGGTTTATAAGTAACGGCTGTTTTTCCCTATAAAAGGATCTAAAATCCGCAGAGTTTAATACAGCGAAAAGCAACAACCTCTTCTTCACCTTCTCTGTTCTTCTCTTTCAAAATACTTACTGTTACAATTTGCTGGTTCCCTGAAAGTTTACGAAGAATTCGCAAAGCCTTCTTGAAGCTCGTGCCGACGAGAAGGAGGTCGCCTGACCGAGGGTCGTTGTATCTCCGGGAGCTTTTGCCGCGTAGCCCTGTACGAGAGGGGGCAATTAGTTTCTTGGGACAGTGCTTGCACGCCTCGACCATCAGGCCGTATTTCTAACCTCTATTTACTTTTCATTTGATATATTTCTTATATCTGCGTTATAATAGTAATTATCTGTTAATTATCAAATTGTTTAAACTGATTTTCGTTATTGTCTAAACAGTTAAGATTCCCAACATTCCAAGAAACTAATTTTGTGCTGTTTAGAATAGTAACATGATTAACATTCTGGTTTTTATGTTAATGTTGTCTGCAATTCTTAAAAACGAAATGTTACAATGCATGATTATTCTGTTGAATGAATGCTTTATATATTTCTGCTGCATTATAATAACAAAAATATTCATTCATCATCAGATTATGGCTACAAGTGAAGTTATGTCTGCTAAACCAGAGAAGTTTGATGGGAATAATTTTCGTCGTTGGCAAAACCAAATGAGATTTTGGTTAACAACCCTACATCTAATAACAGCCATAGAACCAGATAACCCATCTTCATCTAGACCAGTTACTAGGCAATCTTCCTCATCTTCCTCCACAGATTCCATTCCTATCCCAAGAACACCTCAAGAAATAGAGTATCATTGTCTACACAGAATCTTAGGAGCTTTATCTGATAGGTTATATGATATATATTATACTATCACTAATGCTAAAGTTCTGTGGGAAACCCTAGAGAAAAAGTATGGTTTAGATGATATGGGAATTAAAAGATTTAAAGCTTCTGATTTTAACAAATTTAAAATGGTAGATTCTAAACCAATGAATGAGCAAATTCATGAATTTGAACATATAGTTCACCAATTAAAAGTGAATGGATCCATCTTAGATGAAACGTTTCAGATAGCCTGTCTTATAGACAAACTTCCCGAGTCCTGGTCAGATTTTGCCAAAAACCTTAACCATACCCAAGGAGATCTTACCCTAGAGCAAGTATTGAATTCTATTAGAATTGAAGAGCAACATAGACTCAGGGAGAAAAATGTGACAAAATCTGAACCCAAAGAACCCAAAGTAAACAATGTTGAATCCAAACCCTTTCCCCAACACAAGAAACGTCCCTTCCACCAAAATCAAAATAAAACATTTAAGAAGAAACCCTATCATCAAAATAAGAACCATGTTCACTTTCAAAAGAAGGAAGGAGCTGAACGTCGAGCCTGCTTCGTTTGTGGAAGAACCAACCATCTTGCTAAGGACTGCTTTTTCAAGAAAACTGAACCACCCAAGCCTAGGAAGGGAGGACCTCCACCTAATAAGTCACAAGTAAACATGGTGACTTCCAGTCCAGCTGAGGCTGCTTTCAGGTCTGTTCTCTTCACTCCTGAAGTAAACATGACCTTTCAAGCAAATGATTGGTGGATTGACACTGGAGCTAATATTCACGTTTGCTCTAATCAATCTTTGTTTTCCACCTATCAGGTCTCAAGTAGAGGAACTGTGACAATGGGAAATAATAATGTGGCTCCTGTATCCGGAATAGGTCGGATCAACCTAAAGCTGACTTCTGATAAGACTTTGATCCTGCAGGATGTCCATCATGTACCAGACATTAGGAGAAATTTAATTAGCGGATCTTTATTAGTGCAACAAGGCTACAAACTTGTTTTTGAATCAAATAAAGTTGTAATAACTAAGGGTTTGAACTTCATTGGAAAAGGTTTCTTATGTGATGGTCTTTTTAAATTGAATGTTAAGAATTCTACTCTTGCATCTCCAATAGCTTTGAATATTGAACCTTCCATCACTTGGCATCAAAGATTAGGACATGTGAATTATAATTCAATTAAAAGATTGATGCATCTCAATATAATTCCAAAGCTTAATATAAAAGATGATGAAAAATGTGAAATATGTGTAGAAGCCAAACTTCCTAAGAAACCATTTAAAACTATTGATAGAGATTCTGAGATATTAGAACTCATCCATAGTGATGTTTGTGATTCAGGAAGAACAACTAGAGGGGGTAACAAATATTTTGTAACTTTTATAGACGATTGCTCTAAATATTGTTACCTCTACTTAATTAAGACTAAAGATGAAGTCATAAACAAATTTAAAATATATAAAGCAGAAGTTGAAAATCAGTTGGATAGGAAAATTAAAATACTAAGATCAGATAGAGGTGGTGAGTACACTTCTAATGAATTAAAACAATTCTGTGAAGATAATGGAATTATTCATGAAATAACTGCTCCATATACACCTCAATCTAATGGAGTAGCTGAGAGAAAGAATAGAACACTAATGGACATGGTAAACTCAATGTTAATTAATTCTGGTGTGCCAGAAAATTTATGGGGAGAAGCTCTCATGACTGCATGTCATATACTAAATAGAATTCCATTCAAGAAATCTGATAAAACCCCTTACACAATTTGGAAGAATAGAAACCCTAATTTAGATCACCTAAAAGTGTGGGGGTGCTTAGCAAAAGTCAAAATACCTGAGAATAAAAGAAAGAAGATTGGCCCTAAAACTGTAGATGGAATTTTTATTGGCTATGCTTCTGATAGTAATGCAAATAGATTTTTAATAATCAACTCTGACATTAATGAGATAGCCAACAACACCATAATTGAAGCTAGGGATGCACATTACTTTGAAAATATTTTTCCTTACAAGACCAGAATAAACAACACAGGCCCTAGCTCTAATAATTCAGATCCTAGTTCTAATCAAGGTGAAACTAGTTCTAAACAAATTAGACCACTAGAAAGTCCAGAGGAGCCTAGGAGAAGTAAAAGAACTAGAATAGAAAAGGTCCATGAAGATTTCTATGCATTACTTGTAGAAGATTCTCCAGTTACATTTGAAGATGCAATGAAATCAGTAGATGCTCCATTTTGGAAGGAAGCTATAAATAATGAGATACAATCTATAGTTCAAAATCATACTTGGGAACTAACTGATCTTCCTTCAGGATGTAAAACCATAGGATGTAAATGGGTGTTTAAGAAGAAACTTAGACCTGATGGAACAATAGATAAATATAAAGCCAGATTAGTAGCTAAAGGATATACCCAAAAGTCTGGTATTGATTATTTTGATGTCTATTCTCCAGTAGCTAGGATTACTACCATTAGAGTCCTCATAGCTCTAGCATCCATTCACAAATTAATAATACATCAAATGGATGTTAAAACTGCATTTTTAAATGGAGACTTAGATGAAGAAATTTATATGGATCAACCTGAGGGATTTATAGCTTCTGGACAAGAAAAGAAAGTATGCAAGCTTATTAGATCACTATATGGTCTCAAACAAGCCCCAAAACAATGGCATATGAAATTTGATGAAATTATACTATCTTATGGATTTGTAATTAATCAAACAGATGAGTGTGTATACCATAAAATAGATAAAAACAACAAAATTGTGATATTATGCCTATATGTTGATGACATTCTTATTTTTGGTTCTGACATACAAATCATAAATGATATCAAACACTTTTTATCACAAAATTTTGACATGAAAGATTTAGGTCAAGCTGACCTAATTCTTAATACTAAAATCATGAAAAATGAGAATGGATATGTGCTATCACAATCACATTACATAGAAAAAATCCTCAAGAATTTTTATGATCCAAACTGTCAACCTGTTTCCACTCCATATGATCCTAATGTACATCTAAAGAAAAATACAGGTCATCCTCAATTACAAAGAGAATATGCACAAATAATTGGATCATTAGGATTCCTAACAAACTACACCAGACCTGACATTGCTTATGCAGTAAATAGACTTAGTAGATATACATCAAATCCTGATAAGAGTCACTGGGATGCTTTAGAAAGAATTTTGAGATACCTAAAAGGAACTATAAATTATGGTTTACACTATAAAGGTTATCCATCTGTACTAGAAGGTTATTCAGATGCAAATTGGATTAGTGACTCAGTAGATGTAAAATCCACCACAGGATTTGTGTTCCTTTTAGGAGGAGGAGCTGTGTCCTGGAAATCTACTAAACAAACTGTAATGGCTAGAAGTACAATGGAATCAGAAATGATAGCTCTTGATACTACTAGTATAGAAGCTGAATGGTTGAAAGATTTACTAACTGAAATTCCACTAATGCAAAAACCATTACCAGCTATTTCTATTCATTGTGATTGCAGGTCAGCGATTGACAAATGCCATCAAGAGAATGCAAATGTGAAGATGAATCGACACTTGAAAGTGCGACATAAATCCTTGAGATATAAGATGAAAAACCATATAATAGCCTTAGATTTTGTAAGATCAGAGAAAAATCTTGCAGATCACTTAACTAAAGGCTTATCTAGGGCAGTGGTCCTAGAATCATCGAGGGGGATGGGGTTAAGCCCATAAGAAAAATCACTGCAGTGGCAACCCAACCTCGCAGAGGTTCAATGGGTAGAAACAAACTGAATGAGTGATTAATTGTGAGGAGCACTGAATTCATTTGCTCCCATCCCTAGGGTGATCAGTGCTCATAAAAAGCAAGTGAAAGGTTGAGTCTAACTCTTAATGAATCCAAGACCCATGAGGCAGGATGCTTACTTGCTCGCATCCTTATTAGGATTCACCTATATGTGTGTAGTTGTGAGGCCGCGACTATGGGATCAGGGCTGCTCCCTAGTAACACACATGAAAGATACCTGCGCAAGGCCGATAATAGCGCAACCCGTTTAGAATTCTTCAAAACTGTACTATGTGTGCTTTCTGTAGAAATCCGATAAATGAGACTGGTTCAAGGCGTAGTCCACCAAGCTCTCACGGATCTATACAACTGTCACTAAGTGAAGGTTCAAACCGAAAGGTACCTCCACCTATTACATAGTATAAGGGAACCAGCAATCTTATTTATTTTTAAGTTCTTCTTTTATTCTTATTTCTGAGTTATTTCAAGTTTTAAGTTATGTGGGGGATTGTTGGAGTTGTAACTTAAAACTTGGGTTTGTAGAGGAAAAGAGGAAAAGTTTAGTCCCACATAGGAAATGGAATAGAAAGGAAGGGTCTTTATAAGCCTTCCCTTAGAGGAAAACTTTAGTCCCACATTGGAAAAGAGATGGGAAGATAGACTCTTTATAAGCCTTCCCTTTCTCTCCTATGCCTAGAAGAAAATAAAAGGTTATGCTCCACACCACACGCGCGGGCGCCGGCCGGGCCGGGCTCAGGCTCGGGTTCGGGTCGGGTCGGGCGGCGCGCGCCCACGACCTGCGGACACGAATGCAGCTCCGGAGTGAGGGGCTCTTGATCCGCTACATTTTTATTTTTTATTTTTTACAAATTAAAACAATTAAAACGTGTTCAATGTGGATCTTATTTTCAAAATGGAAAATTGATTTGAAACGGTAATATTTAAACCAGAATCAAAACGAAAACAGAATTTTTATGAGAATTAAATCGGTAATTAAAATGAAAACGGATTTTTATTAAATCGGTAATTAAAACCGAATCGAGTTTTTATGAGAATTAAATCGGCGGAATTTGTAACGGCTGTTTTTTCCCCTATAAAAACCAACATCTGCCGAGGGCTAAAGACACAGATTTACAAACGAACTTCTCTTCTCTTCTTCTCTTTCAAAATATTTGCTATTATATTCTGTTGGTTCCCTGAAAGTCTAGAAGAGTTCGCAAAGCCTTCTTGAAGCTCGTGCCGACGAGAAGGAGGTCGCCTGACCGAGGGTCGCCACCCCCTTTTTTGCTGCACCATGTCGAACCTCGAGTTTGGCATGGATTCCCTCGACTCAGTCCTCGAACTGATGACAGGAAGAGTATATATCTCACGGCGATGAGATATATCACTGTTTTTTGATTCTTGTTTCCTCTGAGAAACGAGAATTTATCTGAGATCTTACTCTTGTTGTGCAGCAGAGGTACTGTCGAAATTTTTACTGCACACAACAAGGGTCGGAAGAGAAGGTGACCAGGTGTTGGGTCTGAAGCTTGATCAATGGAGGAGATTATCAAGAAGTTAAACCCCACGGAGGTGTCAACTTTGATGAAGCTGATGAAGTTGTCGGCTGGTGAGAGCGCGACAAAACCATCCAAGAAGTTGGAGCTTCCTACCATAGATCTGAAGCTTGATGGACCGGGTACTTACCTGAGCTGGAGGGTTATCTGACAGGAGAGGCGACAGAGCCGGATGAGGACTCGGAAGGAAGAGATGAGTGGAAGTCCACTCATATGTTGGTGTATATCTGGCTCCTCAACTCATTGGTCCAGTCGATCGCCGCCACTGTTGATGGCATTGAGAAGGTGAAGGATGTCTGGGAAAAGTTGAGGAGGACCTATGATGGAGTGGGGAATAACCTGAGGGTGTTCCAGATTAAGGGAGAGATCGACGTCACAGTACAGGGAGAGCGGACTGTATAGGAGTATGCCACAAAGCTGGAGCGTCTGTGGCTAGATTATGATCACTTCTCACCTCGGGCGAGCTATAAGGACCCGGGATGTAAAGAACGGGAGGCCTTCCTACAGGAGAGGACTATGGTATTTCTCAAGGGATTGACATCAGAGTTCGCTCAGCGAATTGCATTGCTGCTCGCTCATCCGAAGATTCCCACGCTTGAGGAGGCTGTCTCTGCTATGATCCAGGAGGAGACTCGTATTAGACTGCAGGCGGAGACAGGTGGACTTCCTGTGGTGAAGTCAGCACTGGCAGCCTCTAGCAACACTGGATCTAGAGGAGAGACTCGACAGTGCTACAACTGCGATGCAGTGGGTTATCTAAGGCATGTTTGCACCAAGCCACCCAAGGAAGGAGATTCGGGTGGACGTGGACAGTTCGGAGGTCGTGGTCGTGGCCGTGGGGGTCGACGAGGTGGAAGAGGAGCAGAGAACCGGGCGAATCTGATGGTAGCAGCAGAAGAAGAAGCTGATGTGGTCTTTACTGAGGAGGATCGTGCTCTCCTGGCGATACTCAGGAGGAAGCAGCAAGTAGCAGGGGATGGAGACTTAAGGAGTGGGACTGAGGAGGCATCCACTTCGTTCTTCACCAGAGACAACACTGCTACCTATGCTCATCCGACCAAAGGTACTGATGACATACATGCTCTTGCTTCTATGTCTCCCGACAGATCATCAAAATGGATAGTCGACTCCGGTGTGTCTTGACATGTGACAGGTAATACTAGTGAGTTCTCATCATATACTCACTTAGCATCGCCTGATAGTATTCACACAGCTGATGGTACATTTCAGCCGGTGGTTGGTAATGGTACAGTCGATTGTACTTGTTCTGTAACTTTGTTCAATGTTTTGCATGCTCCTTCATTTCCAGTCAATCTTTTGTCCATTAGTTCTATCATCCTCCAACTAAAATGTATTGTTTCTTTTGATATTCCCAATGTGATTTTCCAGGAGAAGGGGACAGGGTGGAGACTTGGGACTGGCACATGGCGTAGTGGACTGTGGTATCTGGATCGTGAAGGGCTGGATTCAGCATTGGTGTCAGTCGTAGAGGAAGCAGGAGTAAGATCTAAAATGAGTGCTGAGAGTGAGTTAATGCTTCATCACCAGCGTTTGGGACACTCGTCCTTTAGTGTTTTAGGTAGATTGTATCTTTCTTTATTTGAGAAAGCAAATAAACAGAAACTTGTGTGTGATGCATGTGAGTTTGGAAAGCTTACTAGAAGCTCTTATGTTAGTTCTGGTCATAGAAGTTCTCATGCATTTGACTTGGTACATTCAGATGTTTGGGGGTCTTGTTCCACAAGTTTTATGAATGGATACAAGTATTTTGTTACATTTATTGATTGTTTCTCTCATGTTACTTGGTTATACCTGATGAAGAATAAGAGTGAAGTGTTTGGGTGCTTCCAAAACTTTCATAGGAATGTTCAGACTCAATACGGAGCAGTGGTGAATGTATTGAGATCGGATAATGGGACAGAGTATACCAACAGAGCGTTTGAAGAATATTTGTCAGCTCAGGGAATACATCACCAGATAACCTGTCCATACACACCAGCTCAGAATGGGGTAGCGGAAAGGAAGAACAAACATCTTTTAGAGGTTGCTAGAAGCATGATGATCTCTATGAATATCCCAGAAACATTGTGGGGGCAAGCAGTATTGACCGCAGCAGCGCTGATCAACAGAATACCCTCGAGAGTACTGGATTGGAAGTCTCCGTGTGAGACATTGAAGGGAGATAATGGTAGGATTCTTCCACTTAAAGTGTTTGGTTGTGTGTGCTTTGTGAAGGACAACAGGCCATCCGTCGGGAAGCTTACCCCTAGAGCTGTGAAGTGCGTCTTTGTGGGATATTCTGCTACTCAGAAGGGATATGTTTGCTGGAGTCCGGTGGAGAAAAGGTTGTTTGTGAGCATGGATGTGCACTTTTGAGAACTCGAGCTATATTACACCCGGAAGGTAACTTCATCCATTGATAACTCGCTCAATACTAGAAGTATGAGGCGAGAGGAGGAGAATGGTGAGAGATCGGTGAACAATGTGAAGAAATCGGAGAAATCAATTTCTGTATCGATTCCTTAGGAGGGAGAATTGGTTGAGGAGGAGCAGGAGAATGAAGAAGAAAAGGAAAATGAGACAAGAGGTGTTAGGCCCACGGTTCAGGGGGAGCTACTAACCTATAGTAGGAAGGGGAAACAAATTACAGGAACAGTACCTACAGTGTCACTAGTGCTGCCCAGTCTCTTGCCAATGCCTGCCCCGACTCCTGAGACACCGACACCACCACCAGATTCATCCCAAGGTGATAACATTCCTCTCCCTACTCCTCCCACACCAATATCAGTACGGAGGAATACTCGTAATAATGCGGGAAATCCTCCCGATAGATATGAATGAGATCTTGCCCAGTTCATATCATATTCTAATATTCATCCTGCACATGGAGCATTCATTGCATCATTGGACTTTGTTATTGTACCTAACAATTGGCAGGATGCTACGAAAGACCCAAAGTGGAAAACGGGGGTGCACGAAGAGCTAAGGGCTTTTAAGAAGAACCGCACTTGGGAGTTAGTAAAACTACCAAAAGAAAAGAGAGCAGTTGGATGCAAGTGGGTCTTCACTGTGAAGCAAAATCCAGACGGACAGGTTGAGCGTTACAAAGCTCGTTTGGTGGCAAAAGGATATAGTCAGACATATGGGATCGACTATGATGAGACTTTTGCATCGGTGGCAAAGATGAGCACTGTTCGGACCTTGATCTCTCTGACAGTAAATGATGGATGGAAGCTATACCAATTAGATGTGAAGAATGCATTTCTTCATGGAGATCTGGTGGAAGAGGTATACATGGAAATTCCGTCAGGATTCATTCAACACAGATCAGACAGTGGGCAAGGTTTGCAGATTAAAGAAGTCTCTTTATGGGCTGAAGCAGTCTCCCCGTGCTTGGTTCGACAGATTCAGGAGAGCTATGCTAGGTATGGGGTACCAGCAGATTAACGCCGATCATACCGTGTTCTTTCGACGAAATGAAGGTCACATCACCATGCTTGCGGTATATGTGGATGATATGATTATTACAGGGGATAATGAGAAGGAGATTGCCCAACTCAAAGTGAGATTGGGTAAGGAATTCGAGGTGAAAGATCTTGGATTGCTTCGATACTTTCTTGGAATAGAGATAGCTCGAGGAGCGGAGGGGATTGTCCTATCGCAGAGAAAGTATGCACTGGATCTTTTCAAAGAGACAGGGATGTTAGGGTGTAAACTTGTAACTACACTGATCGATCAGAAGTTCAAGCTGGGTGCTGAAGCTGGAAAACCAGTTGATCGTGACAGATACCAAAGGCTGGTGGGCAGGTTGATCTATCTGAGTCACACACGTCCCGATATCTCTTTTGCAGTGAGCGTGGTGAGCCGCTACATGCATGATCCGAGGAAGGGTTATATGAACGCTGTGTACCAAGTTCTGAGATATTTGAAGAGTGCCCTCGGAAAAGGGCTGATATTCAGAAAGAATGGACATGTGAGTATTGAGGGTTACTGCGACTCTGATTGGGCTAGTTGTGCTGATGACAGGAGGTCCACCTCAGGATACTGCATCTTTATAGGAGGTAACTTAGTCTCGTGGAAGAGCAAGAAACAGTCTGTGGTGGCGAGATCGACAGCTGAGGCAGAGTATAGAGCTATGG
Source organism: Asparagus officinalis (assembly GCF_001876935.1). Taxonomy (NCBI): domain Eukaryota; kingdom Viridiplantae; phylum Streptophyta; class Magnoliopsida; order Asparagales; family Asparagaceae; genus Asparagus; species Asparagus officinalis. The sequence continues at coordinate 24,335 of NW_017972307.1, forward strand.
CCTTAGGAGTTGCTGAGTTGTTATGGTTGAAGAGCATGCTGGTGGAACTGAAGCTGGATCAAGGAGCTAAGATGAAGTTGTGGTGTGATAACAAGTCAGCTATCAGTATCGTCAACAACCCAGTGCAGCATGATAGAACCAAACATATCGAGATCGATAGGTTCTTCATCAAAGAGAAGTTGGATAGTGGACTACTGGAGCTAAGTCATGTTTCAACTAAGGACCAGGCAGCAGATTGTCTGACTAAGGGACTTAGCTCATTAGATATAATTAGAGGATGTGACAAGATGGGCTTAGTGGATATCTTTCGCCCATCTTGAGGAGGAGTGTTGACATATGAGTAATATGTAGGGACTTATTTGTAAGTTGTATTTTGTAGACAAATCCGATTTGATATCATATTTGATCGATTGACTTCCCTAATCTTAAGGAGTCTTTTTAGGAAGAGTTTTGTTATTTCTATTATTGGTAAAACTTGAGTGATAGTAGGAGTCTTGTTTCTTGTCTATTTAAGCAGAGTCTTGTAAACCCTAGAGGGATAACTTTTGATTAATAAAATTTCTCTTTTCGATATTTTCTTTGTGGATTTGAAGTTCTTCGTGGATTCGAAGATTGTTCTTTGTGGATTCAGAGGACGTCCTTGGTGGATTTCGAGGTTATCACTTCCGCGCTGCGTCAACAAGGCCTTCAGATAGCATTGTTCAGTATTTACTATAGAAATGCCTTGACATTTTGGATGAAGTTTTAGTTTGCTCAGTGGTTGGGGTGTATATGCAGAATAAACTGCCATCAGTCGATATTTCTAAAAAAGAATTTCATTGTGTATACAACACTTTTATCCCATTCCCAACTGATTGAATCACTCGTTATAAAACCGTAAAATTTTCTTATTAGATACAAGGGCCTTAGCGTAATTTATTATATATAAAAGAAAACGGTAAGACTGGAATTCTCATATAGTCGCAAAACTTCCATTTTCCGTTTTTCTGTTTAGGGTAATTGGGTAAGGAATATTGAGATTTCATCTGTTCATTACTGATCTGAAAAATGAAAGTGCTCAACGTATGTAGGGAACTTTGTCTCTCCTTTTTGAGATATGGACTTCATTGAACTGCCATCATTTAACTGGACTGTCATGTTTTTTTATGTTTAATTTAATTTGCAAATGCCCTCAGAAGACATCATAGTCGCTCCTATTTTATGCCTTCTGTTTCGTCTATGCTTTGGTAGTAGACAAGTGTTTTCCTGCTAGCACTAGTCTTTTCTGAGTAGAGTAGCAGTTTCCTTGTTCAATTACACCTGAAGATGTGGTAGTAGACAAGTGTTTTCCTGCTAGCACTAGTCTTTTCTGAGTAGAGTAGCAGTTTCCTTGTTCAATTACACTTCTAAAGATGAAGTCTCTTAATCAATGTTTGAAAAGCTTTTTTGAAGTTTGCTTCGAAACTCACATACAAACTTCAAGAAGGAAAATGGCTTCAAAACTCAAGTAAGAAGCTATATATCCCTTGACGCTTATACCTCATCACTTAAAGCATAACTAAAGTCCCATGAAGTGCTTCTCTTTTGAAGCTCACGCGTCAGATAAGATAGAGAATATAAAAAGATTTAGAACTACAATTAAAACATGTATCTACAAATAACAACGTGACGACATATCAAGCTATTCAATTTGCAGCTAAACTTGGTATGCATATCCATTCAATATGACCATTTGACTGTAAGTCTGTAACTAAGATATACTGATATATACATCTTATATATGTAACTTAGTTTATTATGATTTGTGTCTATACTTTGCACATTTAATGCTAATTTATTAATCAAGACCTGAATGCATATAGTTGTAAATTAAAATATGCTTTGCTCGTGAGGCTTACATTTCGCACTTTGAAGCTTACACCCCGCTTCAGAAAAAGGTCTAAACGCTTTGCCTTGTGCTTCCGTATATTTAAACATTTATCTTCATAGGCATTTAAACTTTATAATTACTGACATGGATATTTCGTAAATGATTTGTAGCAGTGGAGCCCCCACACACACACGCGCGCGCGCACACACACACACACTCTTGTCCTGTGATAAATTTCAGTCTACTTCTATGATGGGGAACATCTCATCTATTGTTCTAATCTTCGATTTTAGTTTTCTCCCTAATACTACTTCTTACATATGTTTGTTGATAATAACAATTTTTTTAGTTGGAAAAGTTATGTTGCATGTTTCTTCTTCTATATAACTATTTGGGTTTATCGAGTTTTGAACATGCATATGCTTTTACAATGAGTTGATTACGTGTATGACTTGTTAGACGCTGGTTCACTTTCTGCTCTGTGGATTAAGGAGCAGCTACATGTTATAATCTCTCATTCAGGAGTTTGATGAAAGCTGGTGAGGTGCGATGAAAATAGTCGAATTATGTATTCTGTTTTTCAGCCATTTAATTTAATGGACGATTATGTGTTTCTCAGGGATTTTTCTTTTTCTTTTATTCATAATTTTAACATCTGTTAATGTCAATGGTAAAGGTTTATGATACTAAGTTCTTCAGCATTTTTTTAATTTTAAACAAAGGATTACTCAAATTGATTCTCCTTTGTCTAGCTTCTATTGTTTTATTCTTCGCCATGTTTGGGAATCACAGTTCATTTCCCCTTAACAGATACTTTGTTAAAAAAGTACAAGAATGCGAGATCAAACTTGGAATGTCTGAAGGAATTTGGTGCTACAATTTTACATAACATTGATGCCACAAGGATGAAAACTTGCAGTGATTTGAACATGCGGAAATTTGACAGAATCGTGTTCAACTTTCCCCATGCTGGCTTCAGAGGAAAGGAAGATAACATGCGACAGATCAAGTATGTGACGGTAGCTTTTCTCTCTTGTTTATGATTAAAATCATGAGTGAGTTGCTAAATTGTCAAGTTAATTATTAAGTATAATAATCTATATTTGTCAGTCAAGAGGCTCAGAGTGAATACTAGCAAAAAAGTAGGGTTGTTATGTGAACAAAGAGTCTATGTGCTAATGAAATAGAATGAAGGCAATAAAGTAGCTAAACCGTCATGGTATGGGGGTGAATCTGCAATTAACCCTTAATCTTTTGGGTAGCTAAACTACTCTTCATCTCATCATTTACCAGAGGCTAAAAAGCACTTAAACACCCTATAGTTTAACTCACTTTGTATTTATAGAACCGAAGTTGTTTTTCATAGCATTTATAGACACTAAGTTGTCTGAAATTAGCACGTAACTAATCTCTACTGTGCAAACATGAAAATTATCAGCTTAGTGTTCGCGTGTGATACTCATATGTTAATTTTAGAACATTTAACCATTAATATTTGTTGAATTTACGATTAAACTTATAGCAATTCTATTTTTAAAATAGTATTGAGATATGTTTAAAATAGAGTTGAGATATGTTTAAAATAGAGTTTGGGTAATTTTAATAGTAAATTTTACTCTCAAAGCCCCCGCCACTACATGGAAATTTCAAAGTTATGGTGAGGATTGAGGTTTATAATTTTTATTTTTACATATGCCCCGCAGTCAAGTCACCCTTCTAGGGCAGATATAAGGACTCACACAGTGGATATGTTACCTGGGTACTCCTAACTGAAGCCGTACTTGACACGTACCTGCACCAGTACTCAAACTCCTTGGACACTTCTTGCATATATGAACACAGTTTACTCGGCCAAGTTCTCACTTACGCAGTATATGTCTCATACACTTTTTAGATGCCCTACGAATCACATCCACACAGATTGGGTTTCGAACTATTATTTTAAAGGGTCATGTGGGTGTCAACTTAAAAAATGATAGTTTTCCAATTTACAATCCACATAATAAAAGAAACAGAAAAATATTATAGGAATTTTAATTCTCATAATACATGAATGAAAAGCAATATTGATCTCATTTAAATTATGAATTTCAATATGTAATATATGTATATAAATATTCATATAGTCGTGTTCCCGTACCTTGCCTTTTACAAATTTGTCGTGTCTCGTACACGTACCCATTTCTATGCAACTTAGCTCAGCAGTATAATTTTTTTTATTTATAAATATGCTTAGAAATTCATGGCCAACAAACTTTTTATTTATAAATATGCTTAGAAATTCATGGCCAACAAACTTCAGACGTGGGTTTCTCTGATGATATCATTGTAAAGTCTCTGCCACTACACCAAACTCCTAAGTTGTCTTGTGGGTTATAACTTAATATTCTATCATTAACAAATATTAATGATTGAAAGGTTCTAAAATTAGCAAAATTAATATCATATGAGAACATTGGGATGAAAATTTCCAATTTGCACAATAGAGAGTACTAAGATATCAATTCTAAACAACTTAGGGTATAGCAATGCTACGAAACAGAACTGAGGGAATTTCCGTCTAGGTTGAGAACATTGGGATGAAAATTTCCAATTTGCACAATAGAGAGTACTAAGATATCAATTCTAAACAACTTAGGGTATAGCAATGCTTAGAAATTTACCAGTTGTCAAGTTTCTCAAAAATATTGCAAATGTCACTTTCATGCCATTTCATTTTGGCTGTAGACACTAGTAGAAAAACGATCAACCTAGACGGAAATTTCCGTCTAGGTTGATTGCAATTCCGTCTAGATTAGGTCATCTAGACAGAATTCCGTCTAGTTGGAGTGGTTTATTTTGCTTCCGTCTAGATTGCTTCAAACTAGACGGAAATCAACCTAGACGGAAATCAACCTAGACGGAATAAAGAATTCTGTCTGGGTTGGCAACCCAGACGGAAATCTGTCTGGGTTGGCAACCCAGACGGATTTTCGTCTGGGTTGGTTTTTTACAACCTAGACGGAAATTCCGTCTAGGTTGATTCAATATAGACGGAATTCCGTCTAGATTGCCTTTTTTCAGGAAAAAAAATTAATTAAAATTTGTATTTCCCTGTATAATTACATTAATATTTGAATACTTTTTTTCAGGAAAAAAAATTAATTAAAATTTGTATTTCCCTGTATAATTACATTAATATTTGAATACATCCAGAAAATACTGTACACGCCACATTCAATTTGTATTTCCCTGTATAATTACATTAATATTTGAATACATCCAGAAAATACTGTACACGCCACATTTAACCATCCAATCATAATCAAAATTCATAACAATTCCATTCAAAAACATCTATATAACCAAATCCAACACATTGTACAAATCCAACCATCCACTTCAAAATACACATCAATCAGTTCCATCTAAAACACATCCAACAACATATATACTAACAATGCACATGACTAAGATAATACACGACATGAATAAATGTAGTGTTATAACAAATAAAACTGTTTATTGCATTAAAAATTAAAAACCTCATCCATCGTCGTCGGCGGGGGTATCTCTATCCCGATTACGAGAACGGGTGCTGCTCCCGCCAATATCTCCACTCTGAATGTTTAATTGAATAATCATTATATGGTGTTTGATAACATATTAGATAAAAATGAATTTATAAATATAAGAAAAAATAAGGTACCTGAGCACTATTCTGTCTAGCGTCGGAATTATCGCCAATCGAGCTAATGATCCATATGACACCACCATACGCGCTATAAGGAATAGCACCGCCTAAATATTGTATAACATACCCCATGAGATCGTCCATCGAGTTCGCCGTCAGCGCAACTCTAGTCATCTCATTAGTCACCTGAATATGCAGCTCCGGGTCAATTTTGTCAATCAGATACGCAGAGATACGTGCGACAAATGGTATAGCCTGAAAACTGCTTGTGGCTGCTCTCGTCGATGTAGATGGTGTGGAGGATGCTGTGGACGATCTGATGCTTATAACCATGCAGAGGATATCTTCCTCTCCTATTATTAGGGAGAAATAAATATTAAACTTTGCTCTCAAATTTAATAATGGTAAACAAATATAAATAGTATGTAGTATTCAAATTGATTCGATTTTTCACCATCCTTACCTATTATGACCCATCAGGTTCTGTGTGAGATTGATGTTCTCCTCTGCAGAAAGCATGTGAGGGTCTGGCTCGGTTTGTTCCTCCTCTTGCGAAATGTAGACAGATGCAGCCTCCTTGAATGCGGTCTCAAATCCCTCCTAAAGCACAAATTTATAGTTAATTCAAGATAATGACCATATTATTTGTGTTCTCGTTTCCTCGTAATGTTAACAAAATAGAATTAATAATACTACTCAAGATATGTATAAGTCTCACCACTAACTCGAGATTTGCCGTGATCTTATCCCGATTCCTCTCATCACCCCTATATTGTTCACGAAAAGTACCATATGCCGCTCTGGCCCTCAAGTGTATCGGCATTAATGATTTCCCCTGTCATATTATAAATTATGAGATTTCATAATCATACTAAACATTAAGATCTTTTAAATCTTTAAATGACATATACCGTATCTTGACAATAAACATCCTCCAGATTGGCGTAGGAGTGTGAGCCCAAGTGATGGTCATGCAGCTTCTTTCTTCTATTTTCTGACCCCTTCGTGGATTTATTCTTTAAAAAAATTCTGTAAATATAAAATGAAATAATATCTTAAAATTATAAACTAAATTTCATGAAACTAACCTTGGCGGCATCGCTGTCCCAATACATGAGGAGAGCCGTGAAATGAATCTCGTCAACTCGGTCATCGAGGTTTAAAAACCTCTGCCAGTCCTCCTCATACCTGTCATAGGTTTCATGTTTGATCTCATGCCTCCATTGTTTGAGGACTGCTTCAACCTTGACATTAAACACATAATTCCAAGCCCCCTCAAAGTCCTCAAGGCAGAAGCAGTCCTGTAGATTTACATACACATTTAGTAAGGATAATTTAATATCAATTACTAATTATTAATAAATGAAAATCTAAAACAATATGCACTTACCATAAGCGCAGTCCATATCGCCTCGTATGCGGTCCATGGTAATTCTCGAAAATGAAAATAAGGGTTGATAATGGTCGCTCTACGCACGAGAACCCCAATATATGCATTCAATCGGGTTGACCAAGGACCAACGGGCAAATTAGAACTATTCCACCTAATAATGCCCCTCATTCCTCTTGGCGGTTGTTTAGAATCAGGCTTACCTCCGCCACGTCGTCCCTCTATGCGATCCTTCTTAGCACCTACAATAATGACAACATGATAATATATCATATAATATACAAATGTGAAAATTAAAAGTATTTATATAATTTACCATTCGCTATCTCTCTTTCTTTTGCTGCGAGTGCAACAGCTTTCCTAGTCTCCAACATAGGAAGCATTTCCTGATACCTTCTCGCAGCACGTGGGTGGTACTTCCTTGATTCAGCCTTGGACTTATGAGAGTCCGGAGGTAAAGGTAAACTGAGAAAGTCCTGGGTCTTTGGCCGCAAGTCAGTATGGAATGTATATGATGGATATGTCGGGGTCCAAGTAGCACCTACATAAGAAAGAAGAATCATTAATATTAAATTTTAATTGAACATTATCAATTATTAAATATTTAATACCTGCGTCGGGGGATGGTTCTGGTGCTGCGTCGGGGGATGGTTCTGGTGCTGCATCAGAGGGGCCGGGTGATGAATATCCAGCATCTACAACAAATGAACACTATGAGCTAGATAACTAAAAATTTATAAAACATGTTAAAGTATTAATTAATTTTTATACCTGCATCCGGAGATGGTAGTGGATCATCATCAGCACCACTACCTGGGGTGATACTCCGTGAGCGATCACCCTCCGGGTCAAAGAGCCTCCTCATCCTCCTCCTCATCTGCAAATATAATAAAGACAATCGTTAAGAAAAAATTGTATACATGCTCATGAGATATGTTGTTATGAAATGCATTATTGTTTTTATTATGATAAGATAAAAATTACATAATGTGGTGTAACATATCAGGTTCATACCTACATCCAGCGCCACATTCTGTGCGTAAGAGAATTCTTGGCAAACATCATCAGATGAACCGATTGGTTCACTATAATTATCTTCACTTTCTTCAATATTTTTTTCATTGTTATTAGGAAGAAAAACAGATCTTGGCTCCTTGTACAAAACCACCCAATCATACATGACATTCGGATCTTTCACATAGAAGCACTGATCAGCTTGTTCTGCGAAAATGAATTTCTCATCCGTATATACTTCTCGGTGAAGATTGACTAGTGTAAATCCATAATGATCCTTTTGCTTTTTTGCAGGACACCACCGAACCTTGAACATCGTGTAAGTACATTGTTTTGGTTTACCAAACCCGTAAATTACCTCAACGATATCTTCTAATTGGCCATAATATAATATGCCAGCTAGAATTGGATTCTGATCTCTTATACTTGAAAAACATTCTTGGGCAAACAAGCCCATGACCCCACTGTTCTGAGTTACCCTCCTATCATCGGTCTCTAACATTCAAAATTTATATCCATTCACCAAATGCTCATTATAACGTCTTACTTCGTGATAAGGACGTTGTGCATGGATAATAATTTCATCTGGTAATGTAGTATCATCAAGAAGTGATTTTTCAACCTAAGACAAACAATTTGAGAATATTTAGGTGATGTTATATTATGAATGTTCAATAATTAATTGTAAAACACTTACATCAAATCTTAACCAATCAGAAAATTCTTTCTTATGTCTTTTCTGAATATTGTGCGCTGCATTCCTACCGGTTGTTTCATTCTTAAGCTTCTCCAGATGTCGCCTATATAAACAATATATAAGTTTGTATTGATAAACTATATGTAAAATGAATATTTCTCATCTATATTACAGATTTTATTTGTTACCTTCGATAGTCTTCGAACATATCAAGGTTTTCCAACACATATGCATGAATTTGATCTAAGAGAGATCTCGGGTATTTTTCACGCTTCCTCTCCTTTTGAGGTGCTTGAGATGTGGTTTTCTTCTTACGCATGTAACGTGATGCAAACACAAAGCATTCGTTAGCCACGTATCCTTCAGCTATCGAGCCCTCGGGACGAGCTCGATTGCGAACATTGTTTTTCATGCAGCCCAAGTATCTTATAATCATAAAAGTTAATTATTAGCACGGTAATTTGAAAAACGCGTATACAATTAATAAATATAAGAAAAATCGTAAATTACCTTTCAATCGGATACATCCAACGATAAGTAACAGGACCGGCGATTCTAGCCTCTCTTGCAAGATGCTGGGTAAGATGGACCATAATTGTAAAAAATGAAGGAGGGAATATTACTTCCATATTGCATAGAGTAACTCGGACATCGGCTTCAAGTTTCTTAAAGTCATCTACATCTATGACTTTAGAGCATAATTTTCTGAAAAATCCACAATACTCAATAATAATCTTCGACGCTTCTTTATCCATATTGTTACGGATTGCAACAGGGAGCAATTGATGGAGAAGAACGTGATAATCATGTGTCTTCAGACCTAAGAGTTTTCTCTCTTGCACCTGGACATTATTTGAAATGTTAGCAGAGTAACCATCCGGCGACTTTACCGATTTGAGAATTTCACAAACTCGTTGCATCTGCTCATTTGACATTGTAACACGAGACGGAGGCAACTTTAATTTTTTAAGGCCAACGTCTTGAGCTTGCAAATCATTTCGGATATTCAAAGCAGTCAGATCTTGGCGCGCCCGTAGATCATCCTTCGACTTGTTTGCATCTTGTAGGAGAGTTGATACTATGTTATCACATATATTTTTCTCAATATGCATAACATCTAAGTTGTGTCGGATTTTTAGATTCTGCCAGTAAGGTAGCTGAAAGAAGATACTAAATTTAGTCCATCCTCTAGGTAATGTTTGGGCTTCGTCCTCAACTTGCATTTTACGGACCTTTCGCTTACGCTTCAATGGCTTTTTTAACTTTAAGTAATCTCTTACTCCGAGCGTGTTAAATTTAGAATAGCGTTTTTTCCCAAACACAACTTTTGGAAACCCCTCAAGTAATTGAACGATCTCAGTACCTGTCAGTTGATGCTGCTTCATTCTTTTCTCAACTGTACCATCAAACTTAGCTGATAATTTTCTGTACTTATGACTCAAGGGCAACCACCTTCGATTAAACCAATAACAACTCTTTCGGCTATGTGGTAATTGAATAGCTTCAAATTCTGGACCACATACAGGACAAGCACACTTGCCCTTCGTAGAGTACCCGGACAGATTAGCATAAGCTAGAAAATTATTAATCGTCCATAATTGAATAGCATGTAATCTAAACGACTCTTTTAAATGGGCATCATATGCTAAAATACCCTCAGACCATAATTGTTTTAGCTCATCAATTAGAGGCTCTAAGTAGACATCAATATCATTTCCCGGAGCATGCTTACCGGGTATCAGTAATGAAAGTATCATAAACGGTTGTTTCATACAAAGCAATTGAGGTAAATTATATGGCATTAATACAACTGGCCACGTAGACCAGCCAGAGCTCATTACCCCAAATGGGTTGAATCCGTCGCTTGATAGACCCAGTCTTACATTTCTGCAATCTTCGGCAAAACGAGGATAAATTTTATCAACAAGCTTCCAAGCTAAAGCATCAGCAGGATGTCTCAATTTACCATCGTCTATTCGATCATCCTTATGCCACCTCATATTCTTTGTCGTTTCCTTGTTCATGTATAATCTTCGCAATCTAGGAGCCAATGGAAAATATCGAAGCACTTTGACTGGAATTTTCTTCTGTCTTATCCCTGTCTCCGTTGTAATCCTTGTTGAAGAATTTATGCGCTGTTTCCACCTAGAAACTCCACATGTCGGACACTCTTGAAGGTCTTTATTGGCTTTATGGTACAAAATACAATCATTCGGACATGCATCAATCTTATTATAATCAAGACCCAGAGCAGAGACAATCTTCTCAGCTTAATAAGTTGTTTGGGGTATGCTATTCTCTCCTCCAGGGATTACAGTCCGAAGCAAATCAAGAAGCATTTTAAAATATTTATCTGACATACCGCTAAGTGTCTTAATATGAAGGAGTTTCAGCATAAATGAAAATCTGGAGTACTCGGTACATCCCTCATATAAGTCCTTTTCACTATCTTCTAGTAGCTCCATTATTCGCTTTATTTCTGCGGAGGAATGCATATCATCAATATTTTCGACACTCGCGACACCTCCTACCTCTTCGGCTTCAACTTCGTTATCATCTTCACTTTTGTCTCCAATATCATCCTCGACATTATCATCAACATCATATTCTGTAGGTCGAGGAAAAATATCATTCAACAATGTTTCTGTGTCATCTATTCGTTGGCCACCGGACGTACCAACATGCATATTTGGATCCTCATCTTCAGTGATTCCCTCCCCATGCCAGTTCCAGTATTTATATTTCTCATCAAAACCTGATTTTATTAGGTGAATCCGTATATCATTTCTATTCAGCAGCTTCAAATTCCTACACTTACAACAAGGACAGTACATAGCACCGCTTCTTAAATTTCTCGGATTCATTTCCGCATAACGCATGAAGCCTTCACATCCCTCCTTGTATCGTGTGTCGTGAAATCTACGATGCCTAGGGATATCTATCCATGACTTGTCAGGAATTATCCTCATCTGTAAATTATATATAAATATTAAATACGATTAGTCTCACAACTACTAATACATCCATTACTCTTATACATTCAACACACATCAAACATACGTTCATATATCATTTAACAATATGAATATTTATCTACATAAAATATATATAAAACATACGTAAAAACTAATTACACTAATCTTGCGGCTGTCATAGGAAGGCTTCTATCCATTAAGAATATAGTAGTGCTTACATCCAACTTCATATACTTTGTATATTTTCATTTCTTGAAAATTTCGGCAGCACCTACCCGCTGTTCTCCCTGTACACTGTGCGGATGTTATTATGCGTATCAGTAATAACCCGAAACGCAGAACAACATACGCTTATTGTACACGGAGAACAACGAATAGGTGCTGCCAAAACTTTCAAGAATGAAAATATACAAAGTATACAAAGTTGGATGTATGCACTACTATATTCCTAACCCGTCCGAGAAGGACAGATCCAATAATTACGAATTTCAGTACCAATTTTTTATTCCTATAATATAAAATAAACGCTCATTTTTGGGAGAAAACTTCGTCTCCTACCCAAATCTGAGTCGTATATCATATATTATAAGTCCAAATAATTGGATGTAATTATTGGACGGAAGTCTAGGGATAACGTTATTTTTTTATTCACCTAAATTGGATTATAACACATTATAAAAATTTATAATGTGTTATATATCACTCTATTTTTTAAAAAAAAATTATTTCACATATTTTCACATCACAAACTTAAATAATCACACATACTTATAGCACGAATGAAACTTAAATGAGTTAGGGTTTATAAGTGTTTAAAACTCAATAATGATAACTAGTGTTGTTCAAATGAATTAACATGTATTTAATTAAGTTAGGATTTTCAGAATTGAACTCGTTTATTTTTCAACATAATTAGGGTTTTTAACCAAATTCAACAATAATTAATAATAAAATTGAAATTTCTAAAGCTCAGTAGAAAAATCATACCTTTTAAACTGATTCAACAACGGACACGCCGGGGAGGCTCGGGGAGGGTGGTTTAGAATTGGGCGGTGGAAAAAACCTGCCGCCGGCACAGAGGAGCTCGCGACGAGCTCCGACGAGCCTCGATGTCGACGGCAGGTAGTAGCTCAGGTTGAGGATCGATGGTCGCAAGGCGAGCTCGAGGCCTTCTGCGTTGTGGCGATGACGAGCCTCTGCGTTTGCGATGGAAAAGCCCTGCGTTGGCCGATGGCGAGACTCTGCGTTTGGGGGGGTCCGACCTCTGCGTTCGGCGGCCTCGAACTTGGCGTCAAAGAAGGACGCCTCGCCCCGGGCGAGCCGACAGGCTGTCGCCCCAGCCCTGCTCATTTTCCGCTCTATAACAACCCCTCCCCCGTCGCCTTAGGGTTTTTGGCTAGCAGCCCCCTTCTCTCGAGTTTACTTCTCCTGGCGGCAGCGGCGAACTGACCCAAATCGCCAAGCAGCCCGCATTTGTGATAAATCTCCGGACCAGCTTGTGAGGCCGCGATTTAAGAAGGGAGAGCAGAGAGATCCATTACATAGGCGTGTATTTATAGTGGGCCGTATTCAATTATTCTCAAGTGAGAATTGAAAGGGTTCATACCCTTTGATTATTAACACTGTAGCTACAGTGTTTATTTGAGAAATCTCAGTTTTGAGATCTGCTCCTAAATTGTAATTTCTTGTTTGATTAATAAGAAATTATCTGTGTGGCTCCCGAGGACGTAGGCAGTTGCCGAACCTCGTTAAATCTTGGTGTACTGTTCTCTATACCGCGTTTCCGTTGCATTAGGGGATTTTGGCGTTAAATTCCTAACAACTGGTATCAGAGAGTGAAACAATCTAGAGAAAGTCAGATTCAAGTGGGAGCCATGGCCGCAGATGAGGCAAAAATGAGACTTGAGAAATTTGATGAAACAGATTTCGGATTCTGGAAAATGCAGATAGAGGATTATCTGTATCAGAAAAATCTGTATCAACCACTATCGGGGAAGAAGCCAGATTCTATGAAGGAAGAAGAGTGGAACCTTCTAGATAGACAAGCCCTCGGAGTTATCAGATTGACGTTGACTCACAATGTTGCGTTCAACATAGCGAAGGAGAAGAGCTCTCTCAAATATGTATGAGAAGCCATCAGCCGCAAATAAAGTTCATTTAATGCGGTGGTTATTCAATCTGAAAATGGCGGAAGGCGCGTCAGTAGCACAACACCTCAATGAACTTAATACGGTTACAACCCAATTGAGTTCAGTTGAGATTGAGTTTGATGAGGAAGTTCGGGCGTTGATACTTTTGTCTTCCCTACCAGAGAGTTGGAACGCTACAGTCACAGCTGTGAGTAGCTCGTCGGGAAAGAAAAAGTTGAAGTTCGGCGACGTTCGTGATTTGGTTCTCAGCGAGGAGATCCGACGGAGAGAGACGGGTGAAGCTACAACCTCTTCAGTATTGCATACAGAGTCAAGAGGTAGAAATTCAACCAGAGAAAACGGACGAGGAAAATCAAACTACAGAGGTAGATCAAATGACAGGAGGTCCAAATCAAGGAATCCCAGCAACAGCTCGAAGGCTATCGAGTGTTGGAATTGTGGAAAGACCGGGCATTACAAGAATCAGTGCAAAAGTGCACAGAAGGAGAAGGAGGCGAAGGCAGAGGTGAATGTCACCTCCACCTCAGGAGGAGACGACGCATTGATATGCTCTTTGGAGAGCAAGGAGGAATTTTGGGTGTTAGATTCAGGAGCGTCGTTCCATGCTACCTCTCAGAAAGAATTCTTCGAGAAGTATACCCCCGGAAATCTTGGATACGTATATCTTGGTGATGATCAACCATGTGCTATTGTGGGCAAAGGCGTGGTGAAAATTAAGTTGAACGGGTCAGTATGGGAGCTGAAGGATGTCAGGCATATTCCCGACCTGAGAAAGAATTTAATATCTGTAGGTCAGTTGGCTGGCGAAGGATATACCACGACCTTCCATGGAGATGATTGGAAGATCTCAAAGGGCGCAATGACGATTGCCCGAGGCAGGAAGACTGGTACCCTATATATGATAGCAGGTGCACGTTGTTCGATCTCAGTTGCAGCAGACAATGAGACTTCAAAGCTGTGGCACCAGAGACCCGGTCATATGAGTGAAAAAGGGATGAAAATCATGCACACAAAGGGAAAACTTCCAGGACTGCAGTCAGTGGAGATGGATATGTGTAAAGAATGTATACTTGGAAAGCAGAAGAGAGTCAGCTTTCAGACAAGTGGCAGAACCCCCAGGAAGCAGAAGCTAGAGCTCGTTCACTCAGATGTTTGGGGACCAACAACCACCGCGTCCATTGGTGGAAAACACTACTTCGTGACTTTTATCGATGATCACTCTCGGAAAGTGTGGGTCTACTTTCTGAAGCATAAGTCAGAAGTATTTGAGGCTTTCAGGAGATGGAAAGCTATGGTCGAGAATGAGACCGGTCTGAGAATAAAGAAGCTCAGGACCGACAATGACGGTGAGTATGAAGACACCGGATTCAAGAAGTTCTGCTATGAGCACGGGATCAGAATGGAGAGAACCGTGCCCGGCACGCCTCAGCAAAATGGTGTAGCTGAGCGGATGAACCGAACATTGACAGAGAGGGCCAGAAGCATTCGGGTACAGTCAGGCCTACCGAAGCAGTTCTGGGCAGAAGCGGTCAACACAGCAGCTTACTTGATCAACCGAGGTCCATCGGTTCCATTGGAGCACAGAATACCAGAGGAGGTATGGTGCGTAAATTAGGTAAAACTCTCACATCTTAAAGTTTTTGGTTGTGTAGCTTACGTGCATATTAGTGATCAAGGCAGGAATAAGCTTGATCCCAAGTCAAAGAAATGCACTTTCATCGGCTATGGTGAAGATGAGTTCGGCTACCGCATTTGGGACAACGAAAACAAGAAGGTGATCCGGAGCAGAGATGTGATATTCAACGAGAAGGTGATGTACAAGGACATGCACAAGACTGATGACTCAGAGAGCGAGTCAATATTTGTAGATGCAGATGATGTCCCGAGTAACCTCTCGGAAGAACCCAATGCAGAGGGTCCTCAGCAAGAAGAGCCTGTTGAACAAAATGGTGCGCAGGAGCCCGACGCACCAGCTCCGATATTAAGAAGATCTTCTCGTCCTCCTGTACCCAACAGTAGATACATGAACTATTTGTTGTTGACAGATGGTGGGGAGTCTGAAAGTTTTGATGAAGCTTGTCAGTGTGGAGATGCGAGCAAGTGGGAGCTTGCCATGAAAGATGAGATGAAGTCTCTCATCTCAAACCAGACGTGGGAACTAGCTGAGTTACCTACGGGTAAGAAGGCACTCCACAACAAATGGGTGTACCGGGTGAAAGAGGAGTAGGATGGTTCCAGAAGATATAAAGCCCGATTGGTTGTCAAAGGTTTCCAGCAGAAGGAAGGAATTGACTACACCGATATTTTCGCTCCCGTGGTGAAGCTAAATACTATCAGGACCGTGATGAGTATTGTAGCAATTGAAGATCTTCATCTCGAGCAGTTAGACGTGAAGACGGCGTTTCTTCACGGAGATCTAGAAGAGGAGATATACATGCACCAGCCAGAAGGTTTCTCAGAAGAAAAGAAGAAGAACCTGGTGTGCAGACTCAAGAAGAGCTTGTATGGCCTGAAACAAGCCCCAAGACAGTGGTACAAGAAGTTTGACGGCTTTATGCACAAGGAAGGTTTCCAGAAGTGCAACGCCGACCACTGTTGCTACTTCAAAAATTATCAGTCCAGCTATATCATCCTACTGCTGTATGTTGATGATATATTGGTTGCAGGAGCAGATATGGAGGATATCAAGAGTTTGAAGCAACAGCTGTCAAAAGAGTTTGACATGAAGGACTTGGGTCCAGCGAAGAAGATCCTTGGAGTGCAAATCACGAGAGATAAGAAGAGAGGTCTCTTGCAGTTATCTCAGACGGAGTACATCAACCGTGTTTTGCAGAGATTTAACATGGGCAACGCCAAGCCTGTGAGCACACCCTTGGCCAGCCACTTTCGTCTATCGAAGGATCAGTCTCCTCAGTCAGAAGAAGAGAAAGAAAGTATGGCTCAGGTTCCTTACGCCTCAGCTATTGGAAGTTGATGTACGCTATGGTCTGTACGAGACCAGATATTGGCCATGCAGTGGGAGTGGTCAGCCGGTTTATGTCGAATCCAGGAAAAGCTCATTGGGAAGCGGTCAAGTGGATTCTGAGATATCTACGAGGCACCACACAGAAGTGTTTGCACTTTGGTAAGGGAGAGGTAGAAGTGCAAGGGTACGTAGATGCAGACTTCGGCGGCGAAGTTGATCACCGAAGAAGCACCACCGGCTATGTATTCACCGTTGAAACTACAGCTGTTAGTTGGATGTCACAGGTATAGAAGATTGTTACCCTATCCACTACAGAAGCTGAGTATGTTGCAGTGACTGAAGCCAGTAAAGAGATGATATGGCTTCAGGGTTTGTTGACAGAGCTGAGATTCAAACAGGAGAAGAATGTTTTGCACAGTGATAGTCAGAGTGCGATACACTTGGCGAAGAATTCAGCATTTCATTCCAGAACGAAGCATATTGCGCTTCGGTACCACTTCATCAGATCCCTGTTGGAAGATGACGTGTTGAAACTGGAAAAGATTCCAGGAAGTAAGAATCCAGCAGACATGTTAACAAAGACGGTGACAGTTCAGAAACTGGAGTTGTGCGCAACTTCAGTTGGCCTTCATGCATAGATGATGAGGGCGGAGCCACACAGGAGAGGAGCTTGATGAGATAGCCTGTTGACGTCGGTTTGGTCTCCAAGTGGGAGATTGTTAGAATTGGGGGTGGAAACAAACATCCGCCGACGACGAGGAGCTCCGAAGCTCCAGAATGACGCAGGCGAGCTCGAGCCCCGCGTGCGAGCGCCTCCCCCGAGCTCTGCGTTCGAACCCACCCGCTTGAGCTCTGCGTTCGAACCTCCCCCTCTTAGCTTTGCGTTCAAACCCCTTTTACCTCAGCGTTTGTTCGACCTCGGCGTTTCCTTCGACCTCTGCGTTCGCCCGACTTTGGCATCCGCGGGCCGCTGGCGACAGGCTGTCGCCA
>NW_017972307.1:43320-44295 GCF_001876935.1 Asparagus officinalis
AACCTAGACGGAATTCCGTCTAGGTTGAATGTTCCGTCTCGTTTGTCAAACTAGACGGAATTTTCCGTCTAGTTTGATCCAAACTAGACGGAACAATCTAGACGGAAATTTTCCGTCTAGTTTGCTCCAAACTAGACGGAATTTTTTTCCGTCTAGATTGTTCCGTCTAGTTTGGTCGATTTAACCTAGACGGAATTCCGTCTAGGTTGAATGTTCCGTCTCGTTTGTCAAACTAGACGGAATTTTCCGTCTAGTTTGATCCAAACTAGACGGAACAATCTAGACGGAAATTTTCCGTCTAGTTTGCTCCAAACTAGACGGAATTTTTTTCCGTCTAGATTGTTCCGTCTAGTTTGGTCGATTTTCTACTAGTGAGAATTCTCTTTCGAACAACCGCATTCCTACTAACAATTGCTCATTTTTGCTCCCTAGTCTACACAGAGCTCTGTTGCATGGCTTCTTCAGGAGCGCTAGCCGCATGCTGCGACCATATGGAGAAATCCATGTCAGTCACAAGATCGGTGCCCCTTTCGACAAATGGAATCTCGAAGAACTTGCTTCTTCGAGTTCTCTCGCCCTCATTGAATGTGCCTATTTCAGCATCGATGACTATCCAGGGTACAAAAACAAGAGGGGCGACAGCGCCAGGAGCGACGAGCCCTTTCCTCTTGGTGAGTGCAGAACATTCAAGTTTGTTATTGGAAATATTCACGGGCGATGCTTTTCAAAGGACGCGTGGCTTCGGAGTTTAATTTCCAAGTATGGTAGAGAGGAAGTAAGCTACTCACTTTTTAGGCCAATTGGTTCGTGAAGGATTTCATCTGTAGTTTGTTGTGTGTATAACTATAGAGGAAATAATATTATTCCTGAGCTGCTGCTTGTTCATTCCCCCATTTTCTTCTTCACCTGTTAATATTCTGGGGGCAGCGTTTTCGGTTGTGAACTTGAAGAACTGAGCTTGAACTCCTTGTTCTT
>NW_017972307.1:45112-92612 GCF_001876935.1 Asparagus officinalis
GTTTAGCCACCTTCACTAAGAGTAGCTGCGGTTTGCTTCTCATTTTTCTTGATAATAAAATTGGTCTTTTATTTAATTTCTTATTTCGGCAGCTGCTAAGGCATCATGTTGCGTGAATTCTGTTTGAAGCCCAATGTCCAAATCCATCCCCATTTTCTCTTCCCGAAAAAGATCTCTTGCTCGATAAGAACGTGGAAAAGCTATCTAAGAGAAGATATGGAAGTCTAGAGATATTGACTGGCATCACAGGAAACATATTTAGCCGGGTGGCACTAGGGGCACACAGGGGCGTAGCTATTAAGGCCTTGTCCTGGGCAGCTGCCCAGGGCAAGAAAATGGAAAATTTTTTAATGCCCCCAGTCTATGAGTCCGTCCGACAGAAGAAAAAGAGACGGCATAGAAAAATCAGTTGTCGGCGTGTGTAGGCGTGAAAAAGAGAGAGAAAGTCTTTTGGAGGCTGATCTTTTTGAGAAGAAAAGTAAGGAGCCTATTTGAGGGTTTAATTTGTGAGAGTTGTGTGATTGTAAATCCATTTGTATTCTTTTTCTCTCTAATTGTAGATCCCCTCCTTGCCCCGTGGACGTAGGTAATTTGCCGAACCACGTAAAACTTGTGTGAATTGTTGTTTGTGGCCATTGTAATAGTTTATTAGGTTCCATCGACAGGTCAGTCCTAGAACTGATGAGAGGAAGAGCTGATATCTCACTTTGTTGAGATATTCGCTTATGATTCTTGTTTCCTTGGTGAGACGGGAATTCTTATTGCGATATTTCTCTCTTATTGTGCACCAGAAACTCTGCCGAAATTTTCGCTGCGCACAACAATTAAATCATATGGGACTACTAGTCCTGTATGTTTCGATTAGTCTGTTTTGCAAAATCGACATCTTTTTGGCCCGTTGGCTAAAAAAAATCTATTTTGCTAAATATTTAGCAAAAATGTCTGTTTTGCTAAATATTTAGCAAAATAGGTCTATTTTGCAAATTTCTTCTTTTTTGGAAGAAAGGATGAAAGGTCATCCGACTTGACCGAAGTCTTGAAAACAAGTTTCAAGTAAAGCAACTCAAGTTTATTGACATGCCGAAAAGCCTGGAGCAAAATCGGAGTCAAGTTGCTTGAGATTTCCTTTGTAACTGTTTTGTGATGCAAGAGTCTCGACCCATATACTTATTAGGGTAGCGGTTGTGATTGTGCTTGGAATTGGGAGTAGGCAATTATCTTCGGTTCCTTTTGGAGCCGTTGATTTGTGAGTCGTGATCACTCGACTCTTTTTTTCACTAGGTGTCTTAAATATTAAGATTATGGTACTCATCATGGAATTATACCCTATGAGGCCGACCATGAAAATTTTCCTATGTCACAATGATTTTTTTGGGGAATTGTGTAGTCACTGACAGAAGGAAAATGATAGGGACACATCCCCAACCACACCTCCAACCCCACCCCCTCTCTCATTTGCTACAGTGCACCGGGCCTCACATGAGATTTTAAATATTTAAAATCTCATGTGAGGCCCGGTGCACTGTAGCAAATGAGAGAGGGGGTGTGGTTGGAGGTGTGGTTGGGGATGTGTCCCTATCATTTTCCTATTTAGCCCTAGTACACAATTCCCCAAAAAAATCATTGTGACATAGGAAAATTTTCATGGTCGGCCTCATAGGGTATAATTCCATGATGAGTACCATAATCTTAATATTTAAGACACCTAGTGAAAAAAAGAGTCGAGTGATCACGACTCACAAATCAACGGCTCCAAAAGGAACCGAAGATAATTGCCTACTCCCAATTCCAAGCACAATCACAACCGCTACCCTAATAAGTATATGGGTCGAGACTCTTGCATCACAAAACAGTTACAAAGGAAATCTCAAGCAACTTGACTCCGATTTTGCTCCAGGCTTTTCGGCATGTCAATAAACTTGAGTTGCTTTACTTGAAACTTGTTTTCAAGACTTCGGTCAAGTCGGATGACCTTTCATCCTTTCTTCCAAAAAAGAAGAAATTTGCAAAATAGACCTATTTTGCTAAATATTTAGCAAAACAGACATTTTTGCTAAATATTTAGCAAAATAGATTTTTTTTAGCCAACGGGCCAAAAAGATGTCGATTTTGCAAAACAGACTAATCGAAACATACAGGACTAGTAGTCCCATATGATTTAATTGTTGTGCGCAGCGAAAATTTCGGCAGAGTTTCTGGTGCACAATAAGAGAGAAATATCGCAATAAGAATTCCCGTCTCACCAAGGAAACAAGAATCATAAGCGAATATCTCAACAAAGTGAGATATCAGCTCTTCCTCTCATCAGTTCTAGGACTGACCTGTCGATGGAACCTAATAAACTATTACAATGGCCACAAACAACAATTCACACAAGTTTTACGTGGTTCGGCAAATTACCTACGTCCACGGGGCAAGGAGGGGATCTACAATTAGAGAGAAAAAGAATACAAATGGATTTACAATCACACAACTCTCACAAATTAAACCCTCAAATAGGCTCCTTACTTTTCTTCTCAAAAAGATCAGCCTCCAAAAGACTTTCTCTCTCTTTTGCACGCCTACACACGCCGACAACTGATTTTTCTATGCCGTCTCTTTTTCTTCTGCTCTGACTTGCACCTGTGCAACCCTCTATGCACACCCCTCTGCAATTTACCTTGCATCCAACTGAAACCCTAGAAAAGACTAGGATTTATAGGCTCGTGAATTGAGAAAACACATCTTTAGCTGGGTTCGTGGGTAGCAACCAACGGTTAAAAAACCGCATCCACGTGAAACCCATCGGTTAAAAGCCGCATCCACATGAAATCAACGCATCCACACATGTGGCCCCCACGTCCACGTTCCCACTTAGCATGATTTGACTTAAAAAAAAAATCTCCAAAGCGTTTCACGGGTCTTAGCCTTTTCACGTGATTTTGCATAAAACCCATTTGCGGCTGAACTCGTTGTGCCCCCCACCCCACGTGCTTCACAATTCTCCACCTCAGTGAAGTTTTCCCAAAACTGAGCCGACACCAACCAAACCAAATTTCTCACTTGTTGCGTCCAGTACGAAGTGAAACAATTCACGACAACGGACTTACTCCACAACAAGTCGAGAACCCAAATGAGAATGCCAACACTCTCCAAATGTCGGTATCTACTCACCAAATCGGCTGCATCATAAAGACTGCCTACGTATCATCTTGCCCAAGGAATCAAGCCTTCACGTAGTTCATCAAATAGCCTACAAGAGGCCTCAATCAACTAGAAAAGTTTGTAACTCTTCACCAACATCACCAATGGTCTGTTTTGCTAAATATTTAGCAAAATAGGTCTATTTTGCAAATTTTCTCTCCAAAAAATATATAACAATACAGAGAGCCACTTGGCCAACTTGACTTGATCGAATCCTTGCATGTCTCGTGCACCGCAACTCCATGCACATAATCAACGAAACAGAGACTAAAGGAGACCAAGTCAGCCAAGTCAAATAACAGCCAATTTCAGTAGACATCAGTAGAGTAACATCATTTATTGCTTTCTCCACAACATGACCAACACAAAAGCTGGACATTAACTTGTGACTAGGATGATAACCTAAAGACAAGCTTCAGGATAAAAGAAATGAGCTTCACGTTAACTGACATGCTGAAGCTGACCACTAATGAAAACAAGGGAATGGGGATAATAGAAGGCGGTTAATAATTTTATGATATTATCAGTTCGATAATGGTTAACTTCATCCTTTCAAAGGATTGCAGCCATTCTTCGTGTTTTCCAGTGTTATGGCCATTCACCGCACCAAAATTGAAGTATCGGAAGAATACCTGCATAAGCCCAAGCGAGCAATGGTCCGAATCAATTTTAGAGGCTCAAAAGCACAGTCAGAGCCAAGTCCCTCGACTAGACGAGCCGACAAGCCTTATTCCGACCGACAGGTCAACATGACCGACTCGAAGAACGGGATCAGTCGTTCCCTCGCAAATAAGACGACTCCTCGAGTAGACGACTCGATTACACGTCCGACCCGAAGTCCACTCAACTGTCGGGTCGTCAAATCAAACCCCTAACACCACAGAAACGCAGTATAAAGAAAAGTACATCAACATACAGATGCATTAAAAAAAATTAGAGGCCATTACAACACAACAGAGAATTCCAACAGCGAGAAACTTCGCATGCATTTCCACATGTATACCACTTGTTTTTGCAGATACTTTAGACTCTTTGTACCTGGAAGCCGATATCATAGAGCAAAATTTCATTTCAAGCAAATAACTTCTCTAATAAACATTAGATTATTGATTACTTAAACTATTGTTCTTTCCAGGTGAAGATATTTAATTTATTTGAATAAGAAAATCTTTCTTATGACTATTTCTTATAACTATCTTTTTGACACCAAGTGCTCAGGACAGAAGGAACTTCCAGCTTTAACGGCTTCAATCTACTCGCTAAGAAACAGAAAAACCAAAAGTCATGATTTAGCTAAATAGCTTTTAATTATTGAAAAGTGGAGGAAAATGATGACATAGCTGGGCGCTCAGTGCTAACGCATTCGTAGCAAGTTCTTTTTCACACATGACCCTGATTGCACATTTTTTCACATTTAATCAAGTATATGGTATAATGTGGACATTAATTTGTTAAATGTATAGAAGCCGGTCTTGAATAATTCACATTAACAGAGTCAATGAAACTTTCAATAAGATGCCCTGCTTCAAATATGCATCTCGCTGCTGATGTCAATTAGAATATCTGTATTTTGTATTATAAACAAAAACCCTATTCTGGTATGCCCATGTGTCCTATAAATAGTATCACTAATACATGTAAAAGTAGGGGTGCACTCGGTCCGGATATGGCTCGGATATGATGCTTACCATATCCATATCCGTTTACCCATCTCAGATACGGATATAGATATACCAGGGTAAGGAAAATTCATAACCATATCCGTTAAAATCGGATACGGTTACGGATATACATGCGGATATATGAGCGGATACGCATGCTGATACCAAACAGATATGTGAAAACTAGATAGTATGGAGAAAAACATAGTTAATGTGATGCAAAAGAGTTTGTTAATATGTTCATTATAATTGAAAAGTTAAGATTAAACATCTTGATCATCAAAATTAATCACAAATCCATAATCTAAGAATCGAAACTATCGTAAGAGTGTGACTAATATGTATTCAGATATTTTGGATACGAATATTTTACTACAAAACCATATCCGTAACCATGTCCTACCAGTTATAGATTGTTGGGGAGCTACGCAAATTCCCTTATAACCAAATTTACGAGAAAACGAAATAAATGCGCAAATAAGAGGACACGCAAGAGTTACGTTGTTCGGCACAAAATTGCCTACGTTCACAGGCTGCTACAGCTCTTTTACTAAGGGGAGAAAATTTACAAACACTCTCACAAATACTCACAACCCAATCCCAACTCTAAAAATTACTCACAATTTTCTCTCACAAAACCTTTTCTCTAAGTCTTTCTTTTCTCTCTCTTATTCTTCTATAAAAGGAGTTGTTTCTGGGATGTTTTTTCTTAAGAGTTTGGGGTCTATTTATAGTGTTTTTGAAAATACTATGCACTAATATTTTATTAGTGGTGGGGCGTGGGGCGTGGGGCGTGGGGCGTGGGACCCGCGGTGGGACCCGCCCACCTTTTCTTCTTTTCAAACTTCTTTTGATGGCTTGATTTCATTTTTTCAATAAACACCAGCCACCCTTTATTTCTTTGTCAACTTTGGCAGCCCCTAGTCCTTTGTGTGCTTTCGTAAAAGAAAGCAGCCTGACGCTTTCGGTGGTAGGAATTTTTGACAAACAATCTCCCACTTGAAGACTGATTTTAATCTGTCTTCACATCTCGATCTATGCAGCAGCTCTTCTCCGATCTTGATACTATTATAGGCTAACTGAAGCTGAACACGCCTTCAGTTTGTTAGTAGTCACCGTCTTTGTCAGCATGTCTGCTAGATTTTGAGCTCCACTGATCTTTTCAAGATTCAAAATTCCATCTTCCAGAAGTGACCGGATAAAATGATATCGCAACTGTATGTGTTTTGTTCTAGAATGAAAGGACGATTTCTTCGCTAGATGAATAGCACTTTGACTGTCACAATATAAGACATTGTCTTCTTGTTTTTTGCCTAACTCATCCAAAAAACTTTGAAGCCAAACCATTTCCTTACTGGCTTCTGTAACAGTAGCATATTCTGCTTCAGTTGTGGAGAGAGCAACTATCTTTTATAGTTGAGAAACCCAACTCACTGCAGTACCTTCTAGAGTATAGACATACCATGTAGTGCTCTTTCCGATATCAATATTTTCTACTAAATCAGCATCCACATAACCTGTTAGTATTGTATCTCCATCTTTGAAACAAAGTGCTTTACCTGTGGTACCTCGTAGATATCTGAGAATCCATTTGACTGCTTCCTAGTGTACCTTGCCCGGATCATTCATGTATTTGTTAACAGCTCCCACTGCTTGAGCAATATCTGGTCTTGTACAAGCCATGATATACATCAGACTTCCAATTGCTGAGGCGTACGAGACCTTCGCCATGTGTGCACGCTCTTTCTCTGTCTTCGGTGATTGCTCTTTGGAAATTCTGAAATGAACATCTAAAGGTGTATCCACTGGTTTAGCATCTTGCATATTGAACCTGGAGAGTACTTTGTTGATGTACTCAGCCTGTGATAACATCAAAGTCCCAGACTTCGCGTCTCTCTTGATCCTCATTCCAAGAATCTGTTTTGCGGTGCCAAGATCTTTCATTGCGAACTGCTTTGACAATTTTTGCTTTAAATTTATAATTTCTTGCAGATCTGAACCTGCAACGAGCATGTAATCAAAGTATAACAATAAAATAATGAAGCTATTGTCAAACCTCTTGAGATAGCAACAATGATCTGCTTGACATCTAGTAAAACCGTTGCTACCCATAAAGCTGTCAAACTTCTTGCACCACTGTCTGAGAGCTTGTTTTAATCCATACAAGCTCTTCTTCAAACGGCACACTAGATTTTCCTTGTCTGCCTTTGTGAAGCCTTCTGTTTGCTTCATATAGATCTTCTCCTCCAAATTACCATGAAGGAAATCTGTTTTTACATTTAACTGCTCAAGATGTAAATTCTCAGCAACTATAATTTTTAACACCAGTCTGATTGTAGTTAGTTTCACGACCGGAGAGAAAATTTTATTGTAGTCAATACCTTCCTTTTGCTGAAAGCCTTTCACAAACAATCTTGCCTTGTAGCGCTTGTTCCCATCATGCTCTTCTTTGATCCTGTAAATCCACTTGTTATGACGATCTTTCTTACCTGGTGGTAATTCAGCTAAGTCCCACATCTGATTTGACATGAGCGAGTTCATCTCATCTTGCATAGCAGACTCCCACTTGATTGAATCCTCCACCTGCATTACTTCGTCATAACACTCCGGTTCACTATTGTCAGTCAGCAACATGTAGTGCAAAGAAGGCGAATAACGCTGTATTAACTTAGGAATTCTGGAGGAGTGTCTCACGACTGGCATACTTGGTTCTTTTTGAACTACTTCAGGACTAGTTTGAACATCATTTTTAGAAATCTCCTCAAATTCAGCAAATTCCTTTGTTTTAACTTTTGTACTAGAGCTACTTGATTCTGTAGTTGATCTGTCTTTGTATATCATATTCTCATTGAATATGACATCTCTGCTTCTGATGATCTTCCGATTTTTATAATCCTAAAACCGATAACCAAATTCATCACCACCATAACCAACAAAAACACATTTGTTAGATTTGGTATCAAGTTTACTTCTTTCAGCAGAATCTATGTGTACATAAGAGATACAACCAAACATTCTTAAATGCGAAAGGTTTACCTCTTTTCTGCTCCAAGCTTCTTCCGGTATTCCACCATCTAAGGGAACCGAGGGCCCGCGGTTGATTAGGTAGGCTGTGGTATTGATAGCTTCAGCCCATAGGAACTTAGGCAAGCCGACATGTATACTTATGCTTCTGGCACATTCATTCAAAGTTATGTTCATGCGTTCTGCTACACTATTCTATTGCGGAATCATGGGAACTATTTTCTCCATCTTGATCCCGTTGTTTGCGCAAAATTCTTTGAATCTACTGTCTTTGTACTCTCCTTCATTGTTTGACCTCAATCGCTTTATCTTCAAACTAGTTTCATTTTCCACCATGGCCTTCCATTTTCTGAAGGTATTAAAGACTTCTGATTTCTTCTTCAGAAAATAGACTCACACCTTCCTTATAGAATCATCAATTAAGGTGACATAGTACAGTGAGCCTGCAAGGGATGGAACTGGAGATGACCCCCATACGTCAATATGAATTAATTCTAACTTTTCTGCTTTGGGTGTCTTGTTAATCTTTACAAAACTGACTTTCTTCTGTTTGCCAAAGATGCAATCTTCACATAGGTCGACATCTACACTCTTCATATCTGACAGCTTCCCTTTTGACAGAAGTGTCTTTATCCCTTTCTCGCGCATATGGCCAAACCTTTAGTGCCATAGGTTTGATTTTTCATTTGCATCTGTTACTACAATAATATTCTCTAAGTTAGAGGTTACATAGAGAGTACCATTTTTCTTACCTCGAGCAATGACAAGTGCTTCTTTCGTAATCTTCCATTCATGACCTGAGAAGGTTGTACAGTAACCCTCTCCATCAAGCTGTCCCACAAAGATCATATGTCTTTTAAGGTCAGGAATATGTCTCACTCCTTGTAGCTTCCATATGGTCTGATTTGACAATTCTAATCGGATGTCTCCCTTGCCAACGATCTTCAAGGTTTCATCATTTGCTAGGTGTACCTTTCCGAAATCACCACTGACATAGTTCTCCATGATTTCTCGACATGGGGTGGAATGGAAGGATGCCCCTGAATCAAGAATCCATGATTCAATCAGACTGTTGACGCTTAGAATCATAAGATCACCTCCTTCCTCGGTCACGTTGGCAGACTCCTGTGCGTCGGTAGTTTTTTTTGGTGCCCGGCACTCCCTCTTGAAATGAACATTCTTACCACAATTGTAGCACTTAAAATCTTTCTTTCTTGATCTAGATTTGCTCCTTCTAGATTTTGATCTGCCGTGATTTGAACTTCTTTCTGAAGTTCCTCCCCTAGACTCCGTATGTAAAGCTGAGGAGGTTGAAGCTTCACCCGATTCTCTCCGTCGGATCTCTTCACTGAGAACCAAATCACGAACGTTATTGAACTTCAACTTGTTGCTTCCCGATGAGCTACTCATATTCATAACTGTAGCGTTCCAACTTTCTGATAGGGAAGACAAAAGAATCAACGCTCGAACTTCCTCATCAAACTCAATCCCAATTGAACTCAACTGGGTTGTAACTATGTTGAGTTCATTAAGATGTTGAGCTACCGATACGCCTTCTGTCATTCGCAAATTGAACAGTCGTCTCATCAAGTGAACTTTGTTTGAGGCAGATGGCTTCTCATACATGCTGTAGAGAGCTGCCATAAGACCCGACGTGGTCTTTTCCTTTTCTATGTTGAAGGTAACGTTACGGGATAATGTCAATCGGATAAGTCCAAGGGCTTGTCTGTTGAGAAGAGCCCATTCTTCATCCTTCATGTTATCTGGCTTATTTCCTGAGAGAGGTTGATATAGTTTCTTCTGGTATAGATAATCTTCGATCTGTATCTTCCAAAAGCCGAAGTTCGCACCATCGAACTTCTTAGTTTTCACCTTCCCTTCGTCTGCAACCATCGCTCCCACTCGAATCTGACTTCCTCTGGATTGTTTCTGACAATTTCTGCGAACCACCGTGCATTAAGACACATCTGCCAACAAGTCAGTACCGTCGGCAAAATTTCATTATTCATGTGAATAGTAATCCCACAAAAAATTGATAGATTTCACAACTGAAGCTCCGATGCCAGTTGTTGGGGAACTACACAAATTCCCTTATAACCAGATTACGAGAAAGCGAAATAAATGCACAAATAAGAGGACACGTAAGATTTACGTGGTTCGACACAAAATTACCTACGTCCACGGGCTGCTGCAGATCTTTCACTAAGGGGAGAAAATTTATAAACACTCTCACAAATACTCACAACCCAATCTCAACTCTGAAAATTACTCACAATTTTCTCTCACAATGTCTTCTCTCTAAGCCTTTCTTTTCTCTCTCTTATTCTTCTATAAGAGGAGTTGTTTCTGGGATAATTTTTTTCTTAAGATTTTGGGGCTTATTTATAGTGTTTTTGAAAACACTATGCACTAATATTTTATTAGTGGTGGGCCTGCCCATGGTGGGACCCGCGGTGGGACCCGCCCACCTTTTCTTCTTTTCAAACTTCTTTCAGTGGCTTGATTTCATTTTTTCAACAAACACCAGCCACCCATTATTTCTTTGTCAACTTTGGCGGCCCCCCATTCCATTGTGTGCTTTCGTCAAAGAAAGTAGCCTGGGCTTTCGGTGACAGGAATTTTTGACCAACATAGATTTGAGTAATCATATCCGTATCCGTTATACAGTTACGAATATTTCCTCGGATACGGATACGGTTTAGTACCCCTATGTAAAAGATATATAATCTCACGTGCCTATGACAGAGTAGCCTGGCGCTTTTGGTTGAGCTCACCCGCACGTACCTATGACAGAGTCAAACTATGCTGTGAAAGAGGATGATTTCAGATACTGGATGTATAACAACTGGATATTTTGAATTGTGTTCTAGTGAACGGAGGAGAGCCTACATCAGGGCTGTGTGCAACGGCAGAAGGCACCCCATAGGCGTAAACAGCGCAATAACCTCAAAGAGATCCGCTTATTTTGCATGCCAGATGAGGATCTGCAGGCTACGGGGAAACGGTGGGAAATATCATTTGAAAGGGAATCTCATTCCAATAATAAGATTTTATGATAACCGCAATCAGGGTTATGAAGAACATTAGCAGACAACCTGGTGAGTCTAAATTCCTAGCCTTCTTCCCTGCATTTTTTTAGCGGCTATCTTATGTTGCCATAAGTCACAATATGCAATTGATCAACTAGAAGCTTAAACTATTCAGTTGCATGAACCTTAAGTTTTCACCATAAGCTCAAAAGCGCATGCTTATTTATTTACCTTCTACAAATTAAAAAAATAGATAAAATAACGTGCGTGCCGTTTTTGACAAGTTTTTTTTTTAAAATAATTCATCAACGTAATATACTGGAAAATAGAAAAGATAAATCCACTGATGAAAGCATCCTAGTGGGACAGTGTTGCTTAACATCCTAATTACTTCCTTCTACGATCCGAACTAATAACTAAAAAGAATTGTTACTGGAAACATCTCAGTATCTAGAGGTAGGAGGTAGTGTATGGGTGATAGCTCTAGAAAGAGGTCAATGGTAATAGGCAAAACAACTATGACATGTAAATTTGGTGTATTCTCAGGTAGAACAACATCATCCAAAAGGACATGCGAAATTTGCCACTGCCTGAAAACATCTTTAAGCCAGAGTTCAAATGAATGTGTCAAAAATGACAACATCACCTTCACTTTGACTTGTGAATTAAAATGTGCACTTGTGCACGCATGTATTCATATCCTTAACATCACTTCTTTGTATATGGTTGCTTCAGTGGTCAACCCCACAACTATTAAGCCCATGGTTTCGGGATGAGTCCCGAATTTGGGCTCGTAGCGCTAAATAAAAACCTCATAGAGGCATATTAAGTCCTGTTTAGATGACTTACGTAATCTCCGACATATATAGGATGTCCAATAACTAACTCAACTAATTCTCCATGCATACTAGCAGGCTTGTTAAGAATTTGTCAATTGGAAATTCCATAAAGAGTGCAATCTTTCAAAACTAAAATCAGGATGTATGTTCCAATGTTAAAAATAACGATAACCTATGTTGCATGGGTAAGGATACTGATACCCTTACAAGTACGGGACACAACAAATTTGTAAAAGGTAGGGTACGAGGACACAGCTATATAAACATATACATACACAAATAATACATATTGGAATTAATAATTTACATTAGATCAATATTGTTTTCATCCACTTGTTATGATGATTTAAATCCGTATAACATTTCTATAATATCTTTATGTTTCTTTTATTATGTGGATTATAAATTAAAAAATTGCTAGTTTAAAAACTGAAAAATTGCTAGTTTTAAGCTAGACACGCAAATGATCCCTTAAAATCATAGTTCGGAAACTAACCTATGTCCAACGAGTTTCAAGAAGCGGGTGTGAAGTGTAGGATATATGTTAAAAAAATGTATGACAAGTGTTTTAACTTAAAATATGTATTAAATAATTGGGTAGATGCCCAAATAAATATATGCATATATGCAAGGAGTGTCTAAGGAGTCTGGGTACGGATACAAGTATGTGTTAGGTACTGGTACAACATCCAGATGGAAGTACCCAGGTAAAATAGACGATAGCACATAAAGTAACGTTCTACCTTCTCTTAAAGGGTTAAGGGGGAAAATGCCCCAAAAACGTAATGCATAACATGAGTCATTTTGTTTATTAATTTACATATTTTATAAATATAAACTATTCATAATGACTTTAATAATTAGAATCATCAAAATTTTCAAACATGAAGAAGGATTGGAAGAGTTGTAGGAGGTGGGATTTAGAAGGTTTCATTTTCGTCGATATGAGATAAAATTTAGAAGTTGGAGAGGCGTTGGAGGTGAAGATGGGATTAGGATTTTTTTTTTTTTTTCATTGGCAAGAGGAGGTATAGGAGTCGAGGAGGAACCAACGAGGAGCCTTATCGTCGGTGGAGATAGAGGACAAGAAGAGCCTTGTCGTTAGCAAGATGCTTCGTCTTTGTCAAAGGCACTAGAGAAAGAAGAGATTGAGAGGTTTCTTTGTCAAAGGAGTAAGAGGAGGAAGGAGAGATGAGGGAGGCGTTGGAGATGAGATCGGGGGATCACTAGAGTTTTTCACGCGAATGGAATTGGGGTCAGGGAGTTTAATTAAGAACTAATTTTGGTTAGCTGATACTAATTTGAACGATGAAAATATTGCCACACGTCCAAATATGATCATCAATTTAACTCAATTAACAATTTTTTGACCTAATGTAACGCAAATAAATCACATTTTTTTGTTTTATTTTTTATGTTAAATGCGACATGAATTTTTTGCCTAAGTTTTATAACACAGACATTTCGGCTCTGTTAGGTGTTGAAACATGGGTTTCGATACGTTTTTTTTCCTACATTGGTATGTTCTAAATTTTTTTATAAAATAAAGCATTTAAAAGGCCCATTATTTACTGTAGATTCTTCCATTTGCATGACTTTTTCTTCCACTGGCATTTAATCAAACACTTGATGAGCTGCTCTTGTATCCTTTCTCAACTGTTCTTTTGTAATTTGTTCAAAACTTGAAGACGACAAAAAAGTGGTGAATCTCAGAACCTTGGACATATACGCAATTACTACATGTTTGACAAGAAATCTACTTTACCTCTGTATAAGAGATGAACAAGCGGTTACTGTCTTATGCACAATTGAGGATTCCAATCCTTTGATTCCTGGCATAATACTTGCTTAATAAAAAATAATGGAAATAGAGCAAACGGCTTCTCTTTTGCGTTACCAAGCCGAAATTTCTCTGGATTCGGCTTTATAAATAGTTCCCAACCCACCGAGCTATCATATAATAATACAATGAAAGTTGACAGAAGCTCCCCACAACTAACCAGCTACCATAGCATTGACCCAAATAGTGGACCAGTTTACGATATTACAATAAGCCACAAAATACCATATCAACATTGATTTCAATAGTCATAACAGAGAATATACAGTGAAGGGGAAATCCAGCATTCATGCTTAAAGATATAGACATATTATGTAAGTCGCTGAACATTATTTAAACTAAAATTTCATAAAAACTGGGACGATTATTCGACAAGCTAAAAATATAAATGACTAAAGTATGTTTTTTTTTTCTCAAAGGTAAAAGGGGAAAAAAAAATTGAGGTGCAAGATAGAAAGTTGAGAAAGGTTAATCTTCTCTCTTCTTCATAAACCACCTCTGTCTAGCACTCTCCAATGCCTCCTCCCGCTTTCTCAACAAGTCATTAAACCAGCGCTTATATTGAGCATCAATCATTTCAAGTTCTGCCTTCAATCCATCTTGATGTTTTTCTGAAAGAAGGAAATAATAATGAGCATCTTGACAAATTTGAAAGATTAGCATAATGTCCCAGACTAAAATTTTTACCATCCAAATTAAGGCCTTCAACGTTGCAGAAGTTCTCGTCCACTTTGAGACTAGCATAGTCAATAAGGCCAGAATCCACATCGGTTGCGGATCCACTTAAGCTTTTGTAACTTCCGGTCATAAGAAATGACATGGTAGATCCTTGAGAACACTTGTCTTCTCCATGTACATGACTGGAAACAGAATTAGAATCTTCATGCAAGCGACATTCATTCATCTTCTTGTACGGAGCGTCTTCAATTGATGTACTATATGCAATGGAACCAGCGTAGTTCAATACAGAAAGAACACTCTGTTCCACACCAGTCTCTGCAGGACTCGATGGACGTGAGTTCCAATCAGATCCAAATGAAAGTTGATTTTTTTCATATTCCTTGTAAAGGGTCATTGTTCCACTAGAAGTATAATCTGATGAAGATTTCCATCCAGGTACGAGCTTCATTATCAAATTATCAATGAAATCTGCTATAAACACTACATCATAATCAGAAAGTTCCAAGTGTTCCACCATTTCTCGAGCAACTGCAAGTGGTGTATCAGAATCTAAATAAAACAGAAAGTGAATATTTCTCACTGGACCTGCAAGTTAAAAAGAAAAGTAATTAGCATATACAAATTGATAAATTGGACTAGCTTATCTACTGAGTTTTACTTACACGAAGAATCAGCAATTCGCAGAACAAGTGAAACAGAATGGTCGCCATTTTTCTCCCCTTTCAGTCTAAATTCATTGGCTCCATTAGTTTTTTGAAATTCCAACACTTGTATATGAGGGTTCATAGTGCTATTATCAGAACCAATGCAGATGTCAAACATCTTACTATCTGAGTCAACCTCCATTGATGTCCTTTCCAATTTTGATTCATTTATCACATTCGGTGCAACATGGCATTGTTGGAAGTTACATTGTTGCACAAGATCATAATCGAGCACATTATTACATTGGAGAAAGGGATCTTTTAGAAGGTCTTTTGCAGGTAATCTCTCAGAAGCAGGAAGCAAACATTTTTCAATGAAATGCCTTACTTGGGGATCCGTAACTTTTGCAAGTGCTGCTGGCTTTATCCCCTGGAATAAATATTATACGAATAAACTATTTTATATGAATAATTGTATTTAAGCGTTGTAATCATCCTTCTAAACTACTTTGCACATGAATATAGAGAAGAGAAAAAAAAACTTACAGAAGTGACTTTCTTATAAATCTGAGCTGCATTTCTACATTCACTATATGGATATTCAAATGTGGCCATCTCTAACATGCACATCCCAAATGAATAAACATCAACTAGTTCATTGTATTCTTCCTCATAGAGCTCAGGTGCCATGAATTCAGGAGTACCTATTAATAACGACACAAAAAAAAATTATTCTAAAAGCATATGGCAATAAAATTTTCAAATAAAATGAGATCTTTTACCAATTACACTACGAGCAGTAGGTTGCTGCATAACAGTAGCCAGCCCCAAATCCCCAATTTTGACTTCTCCATGATTTCCATTGACAAATATATTGTCACATTTCAAATCTCTATGAAGAATAGGTGGATCATGGCTATGAAGATAGGCTAAACCTCGAAGAATTTGTCTGGCCCAGTTCTTTATTGCCTTTAGATCAACTTTTTTATGTTTCACACGATATCTACAGGCCAATAAAAATTTCAAAAGAATAATATAAACTTCAAAATTCCTGCAACTATATTTACACAAGATACAACATTACTGAAAAAGAACTTACTGCCTAAGACTTCCAGAAGTGAACAGCTCAGTGATAATATTGATAGTTTTACTCTGATCATCAACCCATGAATTGTAAAATTTCATTATGTTCTCATGCCTCACGGATTTCAGTAAATGAACTTCTGAATATAGCCTCTCAAGGTTCTCTGGAGAATGTAACACATCATCAATCCTCACTTGATTCCATGCAACTTCAATCCCGTCAATCTCATCAAATGCCTTGTAACTATATAATCAATTGATGTATTCAAGAGAGAAAATAATTCAGAAAACAAAAAATAGAAGTAGAAATGAAAGCAGAACAATAAAGAATATGAAAAAAATTTGTTTGATGACATACACCGTCTTGAAGGCCCCTTTGCCTAAAATCTCATCATACTGTAGACATTAAAGCAATAAGAGGAAGCATCAGCTAACTTATCAATAATTTTGCCTAAGATGAATATTAGCACTACAAACTCGTTAGATCAAAACAAGCTTTTCCATATGCAAAAAACAGTACTTAGTGAAAAACATAAACTGCATATAATTTGGTAGAAGAGAGTTCAAGTAATGATATGCAACTGAACATATGCAATAATTAAAAACCATCAACCTCGTCCCTGTTCATTGCTTCAGCATACAGAAAGTAATAAAAACAATAGACCAATCAACATATCAGAATTTACATTTTTAACTATAAAGATAATGTGGTCATATTAACTGTAAGTAATTTAGACATGCATTTCTTCAAGCAAATTATAATTGTTTTAAAGCCTAAATCAATGCCAAGAAACTAGTAAAGCAAAGATGCCAAGCGCCATTATATTAAAAGCAAAAGGAGCAACTCAAAATAACAATCAAACCATAATTCTACAAGTTTGTTGGGTGAATTCAAAAAAAATCCAAACTGCAATAAACCAAGCTTGAGAGCCTCAATTCGACATCCCGCTTAGGTTCTCAAATCAATAGTTTGGGCACTTTGAGATCAGAGGATTGGATTTTAGATACTACTGACTTCTAAAGAATAATTAAAATTATCTAGAAATAAAAAAAAAACATAATTGAAAACTTCGGTGTTTTTTACAAGACCAGAGAAGTATAGACTGCCCTAGAGTTGACGACTTCTTTTAATAAAATAGCTGACATTAATTCTATTGTATGGTCATTCAAGAAAGAGTGGAAAAATATATCATGAGGTAATTCTGCCTTCACAAAATCCCTCGAATCCTAGTGTACAGTCAATCAAGAAATACTGAAAGAAGGTACTTACATACGCATTCCAGATTATAGTGATACATTCCATTGACATGTAATGCATACACAATTAAAAATATGGAGTAGTATTTAAGGAAACGTCTTTCCTAGTTTGAGGTTCCAAACATATAAAGAAGCACATCCAAACACCATCTTGCATGGAAAAATACTAACATATAATAGTAGTTAAAAGACTGGCATCATAGGTAAGACTTTCATGCTTGAAATTTGAATCTTTACCCTTAGCGAAGATCAATTGTATCCCTTCATCTACTTTGTTCTTTTTCTCAGTGGTTTTTATTTACTTCTAATTTAATGAGAAAATTAAAAAAATACTCTTTTCTTCATGGGTATTCACTTTTCACTGTAGGCAAACGCCGTTATAGTTTGATTCCCTTGTTCCAGTATGCTGTAGATGAATAGATCCCTCACTCTCCCACCAAAAATAAAAACACACCAAAAACAAAAGAAAACAGTGACAATAATAAAACAAAAATAACCCCCTCACCACACACACAAAAAGAACAAAAGAAAACAAGACAAAGGGAAAGAAGACATAAAGATCAAAACAATTCAAACAGTTAAAAAAACTTTTTGCCAGCATACGAAATGAGAAGAACAAAGGTCATTACAATGATTCAATTACTTCAAAAAATTCATAACATTAAGAAATCTTCAAATTTGATGACCACTCAAGACTCAAAATATGATGATGTTAGCTGTTGATATAAGGGTAAAAGGGGAAGGAATAAGTGTTGGCCTTTTTGTTTTGATGATGTTTAACAAACAATTTACTACTAATATGGTTTGTCTAGTGTTTGTGTTTTCCTATTTATTGTAGACAAACAATAAGTTGGAGGTTGGATGGAATAGCACTTCAACGATTATATCCAATGGAGGTTGGCGGAATAGTGGTTGAAGCTTATGCAATTCAAGTTGAAGATCCAAGTTCAAGCTTCATCCGCAAAGTATACCAAGCTGAGCTACATCGAAGATCAAGATTACTTGGGTAATTTAGTTTTAGGTTTATATTATGTGTGTTAGATACTTTAAGCTCAATATCATATACACACACGTATTTGTTTCATATATATATATATATATATATATAAATATATATTATATATATATATATTCTATATATATATATATATCATGAGTTAAGGTTATCCTTGCTCATAGCGAGGATTTTCCTCCTTTGACGCCTCTAAAAATGCGCCTCTTAAAATCACATGATGCCAGCGACGATCTGTTGGGATGATCCGCTCCGCTTACGAACTTGATCTACATATTCTTAAAACCCCAACACACCAAGTTTGTCGGCGTGAATCCGTCGTGCGTTGACCCTTCATGCCACTCGTATATGCAAGTTTTAACGGTTTTGAATGAATAGCAACTCTTTCACATGGCCTCGATGGCATGCGTCAAACGACGACGGATTCAC
The DNA here is from genome assembly GCF_001876935.1 of Asparagus officinalis. Taxonomy (NCBI): domain Eukaryota; kingdom Viridiplantae; phylum Streptophyta; class Magnoliopsida; order Asparagales; family Asparagaceae; genus Asparagus; species Asparagus officinalis. The sequence continues at coordinate 63,795 of NW_017972307.1, forward strand.
CCCAAACTTGCAGTGTGTTGGGGTTTAGAATATGCTGAATCAAGTTCAAACGGAGCGATCATCCATAATGTCCGCTTAATCATGTGATTTTAGAAGCCGTTTTTCAAGGAGGAAATCCCTCTTATGACAAGGCATACCCATAACTCTACTATATATATATATATATATATATATATATATATATATATATATATATATATACACACACACACACACACACACACAAAAGTTTTGGTTTTTGATTTTCAAGTTTATATAAAAATGAATTTTGTGAAAATATTGTATTCTTAGTTTTTAGACTTAACAATAACTATATACATATTTCATTAAGTCTATAAAATCATTTTATAAAGTTTCAAAACATGGTTTAGTTAAAATGACAAAAAAACAAGTGTTGTATTTTCATGTTTTGGACTATTTTGTAAAATAATAATATTTTACAAATGTGAAGCGCAATTCTAAAAATTCTTTTTGTAACATGTTTATAAACATTTCCCAAAGTCTTATATTTTTTTAGAATTTATTTGCTATTTTTAAAAACACTTTAAAAATCAATTTTACTATTCAAATAAGGCTGATACAGTTATCAATCGGCTGAAGAAATCGTCTGGAATGTCAAAAAGTTTCTGTTTTGTTTCGGTCGACTGAACAGTCGACTGATGAGGTCATTGGTCGATTGACGAGTTCATCAGTCGACTGATGATGTGTTGCTGGCCTGCAACGATCAGCTCATTAGTCGACTGATGAATAGTATCAGTCGACTGACGGCCCAACGATTGGTTTTTTCATCTTTCTGTTTTTTTATCTTTTTGCTGGTTTTCTCTTGGCTTTGGGGTTTTCCTATAAATACCTCCACATATCCTCAGTTCATTTTTAACAAGAGAAAAGTTTTAAACAAGTTTAAGGATATTTAAGTTTGGTTTAAGTTTATTTTAAAAGAGTTTGTTTGTGAAGAGATTTTCACAAGAGGAAGAAGAGATCATCCTTTGGTGTTTGAGCTTCAACTCATCTCTCTCTTGATCTATAGAGAAGTTTTTCTAAAATCTATTTCTAGCTATTTATTATTTTGTTCATAATTTTCATAAGCTAGAATTTTATTTGAGTTTAGTTTGTTTTGATTATACTCTTTGTTCACACACAACCTATTGAGCTTATTGTATTTCATACATAGTATAATTTGGATTATAGGGAGTGTGATTTAGAGAGTGAGCCTACATTGTGTTCTCATCCGAGAACAAATTTATTTGTATTGTGAGCCTAATTGTGTTGAACACTTTGTAATACATTTGTACACAGAGAGAAGTGTGTGGCGAGAGACGGGATCGTCCCAAGAGGAGTGGGGTAAGTGATAATGCCTAAAGGTAGATTATAATTCCTAACACTTGAGAGAGAGACAAGCTATAGACCAACACGGGTGTAAAGTGGGATTACAAGAGTGTGAGATTATAAAGTTTTCGGTGAACTAGAAACCGAGTGTGAGGTGTAAACGTTATACGGATAAGCATAGAAAATCCGGTTGTGATAGTGGAGATCTCCTCGAGGTGAGGAGCGGAGACGTAGGTTGTGAGGACCGAACTCCGTGATCATATCATTTGTTTGCGTTTGTCATTGGCGTTCCTTTATGTTCGTGCTTATCATTTATATCGCCGTTGTCAATTGCTTGTTTGTTTACCCTTGTGTTACTTGTATATCCTTGCACATATATCTTATTGCATATCATTCTTGCTAGGATATTTATCAATTAGTTTTAATTTAGCATAAATCGGATTAGATTAGCATAAACCCTATTCCCCCCCCCTCTAGGGTTATTTCCTAGTGGCATTAGAGTGCTTTCAATAAGGACATGCAGGACTTGACTCCTTTAGCTTTGAATCAAAAAGCGAATCAGACCAATTTCTAGGGAAGTAAAAAAAATTAGAAGACTGAAATTAAACAGAATAACCAATATCAGCAAGCATTGTGAACCCAGATTTTTTTTTAAAGAAATATTTTCACCAGCAAATACTAACCCTTAGAAACCTAATGATGTTCACACTGTTATCCTCACTATCTGCTTGGTGCCATAATGCCATTAATATCAACGTGGCATTTTTTTAGTGAGAAAGGTCAAAGATCACAGCATGATACCACATGCAACCTAGTTGTTAGAAAACCAGATATTAAAAGGAATAATAAATCAAAAGAACACAAACTACGTCGAATCCATCTAATAAGAACCCTGATCACTAGAAATCACTAAACTGAAAGCATTCTAAATTGCAGGTCATGCAAAGTGATCAATTGATAAAAAAAATATTAAAAATAGCAACATAATAAGCACATAAGTACGCTTCCTAATTAAAGCAAACGTTTTTTTACAAAAATAAAAAACAAATGTCAAAGATGCAGGAAAAAACATATGACATAACTCAATTAACATAACAGTTATTTACTAAAAATGTTATGACTAATAATTACAACTCCATAAAAAATCAGATGTAATTTACATGCAACGTGCCAATATTATCAAAATTTTCATAGACTTTCATCATTTTATTAAATCTCAAAATTAAATAGAAAAATAAAAAAATTACCCGGATGTATCGCCCAGTTGGATCCATCTCAGCATACTCCACATCCCCACGACCATCAACCTGATGCCCGTTCTTTATCGGATCCATAACTCAAGATCCGAAACCCAATCACCAAGCTGGATTTTTTTCCCCTTTTGTTTATACAGATAAAACTAAAATAAAAAATTCAGAAAAAAAGGAGGAGGAGGAGCCAGAGGAGAGAACCAACGAAGTAGCAGAAAAGCAGCAGGGCCCAATTTCAACCCTACCAGATTCGGACCCAGATCCGAACCCGATAAGAGGAGCAATTTCCTTCAGAGAACGACTCAGAAGCAGCAGAGAATGAATCGAATGCCTCCGATCTCATGCGGATTCGGCATCCGATGACCGATTGCGAGCCCCCATCCATCATCCGATTCGTCCCCAATCTCCCGATCCGATCTTGCTCCCGCCACCGCCCCCTCATTCTCCCGCCAAATCCAATCCCTCGACAATAAAATACTCCATCGATTCAATCAACCGGAATCAAATTTGATTGGAAATCAAAAGGGGAGGGGGGTCGTAGAGCTCGGGATGATGAACAACCCCGAGCCCTAAAAAATGAAGAAAAGAAACATGAGATCGGCAATTGGAAACGCAAATAGATAGAGGATTGGAAAAGGGAAAAGAGGATCGATTTCTATTTTTTATCGAGGATCAAAACCCTAGCCCTAATAGAGAGCGAGAGAGAGGGAGATAACGAACAGGTGTTCGGTGAGAGGATGGAAAGAAATGAAAAGAAAAAAGATCGGATTTTTTACCCCCTTTTGGAAAGCGACACCCGGTTTTCCTTTTCGTTTAAGGAGACGTGAGGCTGGGACTTGACTTTGGGACCTGGGATTGCAATGAGACTGGGTCCTTTTCTGGGGCTGAATTTGATGATTTCTTTGACAGGACAAAAGAGGTGGGACTTTAATGTTGGGGGCAATGAATCTTAGGAAAGTACCATAATGAGGTACATGTGAATGTTTTGGGCATTTTGTTGGTCTGTTTGTTTATTTCTGGAATATAATTCCAAGAGCCTAGCTAGCTTTTTTTTTTTAAGTAGGAATTATTCGGCAAGCTCTTATTCTGGCAAAATTTTAAAGAAAAAATGTGTCCAGACCCAAAAACAGAAACTTTATGTGTTGTAGCCCCTCCTAGTTTACCCTATGTGGTTCAGCCCCTTGAAGTGTGACATTTTGTACTGCAGCCCCTTTTTAATAATTATTATATGTCAGCTAAGCTAAAATCCCCAAAATAACATTATCCCCTCTCCTCAATCTTTCAAACTCAGTTCTCTCTCTCTCTCTCTCTCTGTCGCCACCTCCGCCCAGGCACCCAAGCCTCCCCCGAGTTCGCCTCCCCTCCTCTCCTCCGCCCGACCTCGTCGCGGTAGCTCGCCGTCGCTCCCCGTCTCGCCCTCGACCGCGCGGGCCCCCCCCCCCCCCCCTGCCACTTTTGAACCCTATAGTATGGTAGGCCGGAGGAGGATGACCAAGAGAAAAGAGTGCATGATGCCCAAGAAAAGTGAAAATGAAGGGGCTGCAGGCACAAGGCCACTCTTTTTTTTTTGGAATTTAATGAGAAGCCGCTGCTTGTTAAGGAGATTGTTAGTCAAGATGGCGAATAGATGCCTGTTAGGTTTGAAATTTTAAGAGCTGATCTTGGTGCTGGAGCTGAGGAAGGAGATGGCGAAGCTTTTTTTGATAAATTTGATGTTGGTATAAAATAGAACTAACGTGGTATAAATTAGAACTAACATGGTATAGAATAGAACTAACACTGTGCAGATTAGAACTAACACGCTACAGAATAGAACTAACACTGTGCAGATTAGAACTAACACGCTACAGAATAGAACTAACACTGTGTAGATTAGAACTAACACGCTACAGAATAGAACTAACACTGTGTAGATTAGAACTAACACGCTACAGGATAGAACTAACACTGTGTAGATTAGAACTAACACGCTATAGAATAGAACTAACACTGTGTAGATTAGAACTAACACGCTACAGAATAGAACTAATACTGTGTAGATTAGAACTAACACGCTACAGAGTTAGTTCTATTTTTATACTAAGTTAGTTCTATTTTATACCACGTTAGTTCCATTTTATACCAAGTTAGTTCTATTTTATACTAAGTTAGTTTTATGTTATAACAAGTTAGTTCTAATTTTAACCCCATTAGTTCTAATTTTAACCACTCTCTGTGCGCCTCTCTCATTTGGGTACCGTGGGCTCCAACCAAACAAGTACCTAACAACAAATAATTACAACAAATCACAAGATTGTGATAGTTACGGAATGGCACAAGAAAGCTTTCTGCAGATGCTGCAAACTCCCAAATGCGCATTATGCATTGATTAGTGAATTAATTATCGAAAGAATATGGTGATTTCAGTGATCATGTCGACGTTGTTAACAACACGACAAGGATTTGCAAGGAGCGAAGAGAGGAACATGAGAGAGGCGCACGGAGAGTGGTTAAAATTAGAACTAATGGGGTTGCAAATTAGAACTAACTTGTTATAACATAAAACTAACTTAGTATAAAATAGAACTAACTTGGTATAAAATGGAACTAACGTGGTATAAAATAGAACTAACTTGGTATAAATTAGAACTAACGCGGTATAAAATAGAACTAACGTGGTATAAATTAGAACTAACATGGTATAGAATAGAACTAACACTGTGCTGATTAGAACTAACACGCTACAGAATAGAACTAACACTGTGTAGATTAGAACTAACACGCTACAGAATAGAACTAACACTGTGTAGATTAGAACTAACACGCTACAGAATAGAACTAACACTGTGTAGATTAGAACTAACACGCTACAGAATAGAACTAACACTGTGTAGATTAGAACTAACACGCTACAGAATAGAACTAACACTGTGTAGATTAGAACTAACACGCTACAGAATAGAACTAACACTGTGTAGATTAGAACTAACACGCTACAGAATAGAACTAACACTGTGTAGATTAGAACTAACACGCTACAGAATAGAACTAACACTGTGTAGATTAGAACTAACACGCTACAGAATAGAACTAACACTGTGTAGATTAAAACTAACACGCTATAGAATAGAACTAACACTGTGTAGATTAGAACTAACACGCTACAGAATAGAACTAACACTGTGTAGATTAGAACTAACACGCTACAGAATAGAACTAACACTGTGTAGATTAGAACTAACACGCTACAGAGTTAGTTCTATTTTTATACTAAGTTAGTTCTATTTTATACCACGTTAGTTCTATTTTATACCAATCTATTTTATACTAAGTTAGTTTTATGTTATAACAAGTTAGTTCTAATTTTAACCCTATTAGTTCTAATTTTAACCACTCTCCGTGCGCCTCTCTCATTTGGGTACCGTGGGCTCCAACCAAACAAGTACCTAACAACAAATAATTACAACAAATCACAGGATTGTGATAGTTACGGAATGGCACAAGAAAGCTTTCTGCAGATGCTGCAAACTCCCAAATGCGTATTATGTATTGATTAGTGAATTAATTATCGAAAGAATATGGTGATTTTAGTGATCGTGTCGACATTGTTAACAACACGGCAAGCATTTGCAAGGAGCGAAGAGAGGAACAGCCGTGATACAGCAGGATTTGGGCGTCGGTTTTTGGAATAATGCTGCACTAATTCTGAAAAGCATATAAAATAAAAATGCTAAATCTAAATTAGTATGTGATCATGGAACAGGAAAGACAAAAAAATCAGTGGGTAGAGAATGAGAGCATTTGTGGTATGAATTTAGTCCCAGAACCATCGGTTTGGATACCTATTATACGGGTTATGGAGCCAACTTATATGCAAATCAAACTAAAAAAGACAGCTATCAAGATTGTTTAATCTATGACATTACTCACGGGAACTTATATGCAAATCAAATTATTTAATATCAAGATTGTTTAATCTATGACATTACTCACGGGAACTTATATGCAAATCAAATTATTTAAGTGTTTTGCTTCCTTGAGGACATCGCACGCGGCATTTCACGGCTTGAGCACGACTCTAGCTTTCTAATTAGTTCTAACTCATGTTAGGTCTAACTAGGTTTATGTTAGTTCTAACTCAGTTCCTGTTAGTTCTAACTCAGTTTTTGTTAGTTCTAAATTAGAACACTAACTATTTAGAGCTAACATGAACTGAGTTAGAACTAACACGAACACGAAATCCAAGCGAAGATAAGAATACCAACATCAAATTTTAGCATCAAATTCCTGCAAGTTAAGGCATTCAACATTTATTCAGGGAGAATACTCCATGACAAAATTCAAGCAAAGATAAGAATACCAACATCAAATTTATCAAAAAAAGCTTCGCCATCTCCTTCCTCAGCTCCAGCACCAAGATCAGCTCTTAAAATTTCAAACCCAACAGGCATCTCTTCGCCATCTTGACTAACAATCTCCTTAACAAGCAGTGGCTTCTCATTAAATTCCAAAAAAAAAGAGTGGCCTTGTGCCTGCAGCCCCTTCATTTTCACTTTTCTTGGGCATCATGCACTCTTTTCTCTTGGTCATCCTCCTCCGGTCTACCATACTATAGGGTTCAAAAGTGGCAGGTGCAGCGGGCGACGAGCTTGAGAAAGCCCTTGGTTTTAGAGAGGGGGGGGAGAGAGAGAGAGAGAGAGAGAGAGAGAGAGAGAGAGAGAGAGAGAGAGAGAGAGAGAGAACTGGGTTTGAAGGATTGAGGAGAAGGGATAAGGTTATTTTGGAGATTTTAGCTTAGCTGACATATAATAATTGCTAAAAAGGGGCTGCAGCACAAAATGTCACACTTCAAGGGGCTGAACCACATGGGGTAAACTAGGAGGGGCTGCAGCACATGAAGTTTCTGTTTTGGGGGCCTAGACACATTTTTCCCAAATTTTAATGTAGTATATTTTAATAAATTAAAAGTTTTCTAACATATCATTTGAGCTATATCAATAGCTAATGTGTACCTTAATGCACAAATTGCACAAAGCTCTGAGATAAGCTTATGAATTACCCTTTTTTCAACTATTAAACTATATTTAAAATTGTCTTTAGGCATATGTATTTAATACTCAGAATTTAATATTTTGAATATATTGTAGATAACATATATAAAGATGATTTAATGCCATCTTCTTTTAAAAGAGAGCTTTGCTACAGGGATCCAAAATATGAGACCAATAGGGGGGACAAGTGAGTTGTCCCCCTCCTATTGGATAATGAGTTGGCCATCATTAATGACGATCAACTCATTATCCAATAGGAGGGGGACACCTCACTTGTCCCTTCTATTGGTCCCATATTTTGGGTCATTGGAGAATTTTTCTTTAAAAGAAAAGGAGAATGTTTTGAAAAGGACATAAGATCATTTATTTGTTTGATCATGCTGGTTAGGGGCTGTTTGGTTGTATGTTTTTACCATGTAAAAGGATGGAAAGTGTAAAAAAGTGGGTCCCAATATCAGCTTTCATCACTTTCACTTGTTTGTTTGTAGTTGTGAAAATAGTGTAAAGTGATTTCATATGCTGATGTGGCTTGTAAAGTGATTTCATAAAAAAAATCATGATTTTAGAAGAAAGCTGACATTAAAGTTAGGAAAAAATAATAAAAAATAATTCCAACCAATATGATCATTTGAGTATGGACCACTTTTTATACTTTCCAAACAAACAATTAAAGTTACATTTGCAAACCAAACAAGCAATTTATGATTCCAATGGAATAAAAAACAAACAAAGAAAAGTATAAAAGTGAAATTGATGAGGTGGACAACAACTTTTCAAATTGTGTCATAAATACACAATTTTACCAACAACCATCAAACAGCCCCTTAACCATTGATTGTTTTCTCCATAAGTTTTTCCTATATTAAAAGTGATAGTAAATATCCAAAATACCAAATGATCAGCTAGATACAATGAATATATAACTTAAAAATGGCAAACAACATTGATGTTCAGAATATTCCCTAAATTTATTCTAACATATATAGTTTTTCATTTAAGAGTATTATTGATATGAGATTGCGAAACCTTTTCATTATTATTATTATTATTACGTTATCGGTTAAGGATTTAATTCGATACTTCATTTTTAGTGTTGTATATTATAATACTTTATTTTATTAATATCTTTGTAAGTACAGGGGAGCAGAAGGAACAAGGTTAGAAATCTGTAGAATTAAAATAGAAGCCCCAGCCATGGAAAATGAGACCTTAAGGGCAAAGTTTTAAGGCCCAGGCCCATGGGCTCTGATAGCAAGCTGGCCTAAGGTGGTTTGGCCCGAAGGGGGTTTCAACCCCTTTTGATTACGGTCCAACATTTTAACTCATGGTTCGTTCTCACTCAGATAATACTATGAACTTTACGTTCTCACCAAAGAATTGTCATAAAGTTTATGAAATTACCATAAAGAAGAACAATAATATAATTTTTTTTTTGAGAAAAAACAATAATAATAATAATAATAACAATAGTATAATTTTCTGATCGCGTGTAGTTTTTTCTTGCCAATTTACTAATTTATAATTTTTTCCCTCAAATAGAAATAATTTATGGTATCGTGCACAGACCCCATATAATTTATGATAGTTTTTATGAAATCTAATAAATCATATCATACATCATATCATATCATATCATATCATATCATATCATACTTACTCCTTATAAAATAGCAAGTTTGAGAAAAGTTTTCTATGGTCAATTTTGTTGGACCCTAGAGGGGGGGGGTGATTAGGGTCTTATGATAATCTTATCCGATTTTATGCCAATTAAAAGTAATTAACAAATTATTCTTGCAAGAGAGATATACAATATGTTACACAAATTATTCTTGCAAGAGAGATATACAATATGTTACAAGCAAGAATAAGCAATATGAACAAAGAGATATATCCTAGCAAAGAGGTATATGATATACAATATGTTACAAGCAAGAATAAGCAATATGAACAAAGAGATATATCCTAGCAAAGAGGTATATGATGAAATGTATGCAATGATATATAAACTAACACAAGGGTGACATAATCAAACTACAAATGTGATAGGGCAAACTATACAAGAGTAAAGGCAATTGGCGATATAAGATAAATGCATAAGCAAATGCGCCAAAGACATACTCAAACACACTCAAATGATCACGGAATTCGGACCTTCCGTCCTACGTCTCCACTCCCCACTCCTGGGGAGAAATCCACTATCACAACCAGGTTTTCTACGTTAACCCGAACAACGTTCACACCACACAATACAGTTTTCTAGTTTACCGAAAACTCTACAACTAACACCCTCTTGTAATCCCACTCTACACCCTCTCAAGTGTTGAACTAGACGTGTCTCCCTCAAGTGCTCGGATATAACCTCTCCCTAGGTTCGTCAACCGACGCCACTCCTCTTGGGACAATCCCCGACTCTTGCCACACACTTCTCTCAGTGTACAAGTGTATTACAAAGTGAATCTCACAATAAGCATAATTACAATAAATGATTTGTTCTCTAATACAAGCCGAGAACTCAATTAAGCACAACTCAATGTTACAAATCTCTCACGATCCCAATATACTATATATGTAAATACTAAAAGCTCAATGTGGGTGTGTGTAACAATGAGATAATATAATCAAATCTAAACTCAATATAAAAACTAGCTTTAAACAATGATAATCAAATAACTAAGCAATTGTAAAGCTAGATAAGAGTTTAGAAAACTTCTCAATAGATCAAGAGGTGGAGGGAGAATAGTTGGAAGCTTAAACTTCAATAGATGATCTCCTCAAGCTCTTGTAGAATTGATTCACAAAACCGAAACACTCAAATACTTAAACACACTTTAAACAAACTTAAACCCTTGATTAAAACTTTGTTAAACCTCTTGGATTGCTACTGAAAACTGAGGTATAATGGGGTATTTATATGAAACCCTAAAGCCAAGAGAAAGCCAAGAAAAGACCAAAAAATCAGCTCAAAAACGGCTACAGAAAAATAGCCGTTGGAGCAGATTTGACAGTTCGGCGGTCGACCGCGAGCAACAAAGAAACATAAAAAGGCTTTGGACAACAGGCGGTCGACCGTGGCGGTCGACCGTGAAAGTTTCTGGACTGCGTACGGTCGACCGTCACGGTCGACCGTGAGCCATAAAAACATATAATGAGTTTCTGAACTCATGACGGTCGACCGTGGCGGTCGACCGCAAACTGACACTAAGAACAGGTTGTGTAAAACTATTTTGCTGACTTTAAAACCCTGTTTAAAAATATCAAATAAATTCTAAAAATTATGAAACTTTGGGAAATGATTGTAGACATGATAATACACATGCTACAAAAACTGGTTTTTTGAAAGGACTTCCCAAATGAGAAATATCATCATTTTGCAAAATAGTTCAAAACATAAAAATGTAAACATATGAATTTTGACATTTAAGCTTAACCATATTTTGAAACAATACAAAATAATTTTGTAGACTTGAAGAAAGATGTAAACTATTGTTATGAAGTCTATAAACAATGAATATAGTATTTTATCAAAATACACATATAATGCACTAAAACATGATTTCATGGAACTAAATAAAATTGATATTGATGAAACCATATAAATGCATATAAGTATAAAAAAAATATGTTTTCCAATTGTATTCAATTGTTTCATAGTAAAACTTGAAACCTATCGAACCAAAACATATATGTATATATATAACTATATATATACAAAACCAAAACGTTTATGTGTGTATATGATTGAGCTTAAAGTACTAACACACATAATATAAACTCCTAAACTAAATTACCCAAGCTTGATGAAGGTCTTCAATGAGCTCAACTTGGTACACTTACGGATGAAGCTTGAACTTAGATCTTCAACTTGAATTTGCATAGCTTCAACCACTATTCCACCAACCTCCATTTGATATGATCGTTATGGCACAATCCATCCATCCTCCAACCCGTTGTTTGCCTAGAATAAATACGAAAACACAAACACTAGACAAACAACATTAGGAGTAAATTGTTTGTTAAACATCATCAAAACAAGAAGGCCAACAAATTTTACCCTTAACTCTTTTGGATATTACATTCTAATTTTATCCTAATATATTCAAATAATTTAAAGGTAAAATCTTTAACCAAAATTTAATATTAAAAGAGATCAAATAGTGTAATTAATTTCATTAAAAGATGACATGTATCCAACTAATACTATCTTCCTACTCATTAAATTAAAAGTATTCATATCGAATACTAGAAATTACTATTCATAAAAAGTAGAAAATTCTAATAATTAAAATTTTGTTAATTCTTAACAAGTTTTAACTATCCACAATTAAAAAAGCCCAAAAAATTATCATTGTCCCTCTTTAATTATTAAAAAAAATTAATTTCAATAAACCTCTTGTAACTTTAAATTGAGCACTAAGCTGCCAAAATATCTGCAATTCTCATTAAATCTTTAGTGAGCATAATAATTTTAGAAAACACCCAAAATATTTTGAATTTTTTCACTTAACCTCCAAAATGGCTACCCCAAAATTTCACATTAGCTAAAATTAACCCTTAAGGATAGTATATATCCCTCAAATTGATCTTATTTGCAAGTTAATCATTAACCTTATAAACAATTCAAAAAAAAAAAGGAAAATTACAAATTGCTACTAAAAATTCTAAAGTTACAAATAATACTTAGAAATTTTTTAAAGCTACAAAAAAGAACATATCGACCCCAAAAAAATTTAAATTGTAAAAACCCCTTAAAAATATTAAAATTGAAAAACAATATTTAAATTTCTAAAATTATGAATGACACAAAAAACATTAATAAATTATAAGAACTTCTCAAAAATACAAAAAATGCAAGCAAACCCCTATAAATTTTACAAATTATAAACAACCCTAAAAATTCAAAAATTCAAAGAAACATATGAAAAATATGAAAATTACAAAAAATCCCATAAAAAGTAAAATATGACAAATGGCATCCTAAAAAAATTTAATTGCAAACAGCCCCCTAAACATCTTAAAATTCATAAATAGACCCTTTAAGTTAGAAAACTACAATGAAACCCTGAAAAGATTACAGAAACCTAAAAAATATAAAAAGTATAAAAACTCGTTGAAAAACAAAATATTAGACACAAACCCCTCTAAAATCTAAATATTATAATCAACCTATTGAAAGTTCCAATAAATACAAATAAACCTCTAAAAAGATCTTTATAAATAATGTTATTTTAGGCTTTGTGCTAAAATTTGTTGGGGCTTAAGTGAAGAACACGTAAAACTTAATTGGGTTGTTGGTGTGTACATTACTCATTTGACTACACATGAATTAATGATGTTAATTTAGAGGGTTTTCTGCCAAAAATTATTGGGCGTTTAGTGAGAATTTTAATGATATTTGAGATTTAGTTCTAAATAGTAAAATTATTGGGAGTTTAGTGAGATTTACTTCTATGTTAATTTTGGGGGTTTTATGAAATTGCAAAAAAAACCCTTAGAAAATCTAAAATTTTGAAAAAGTCTCTTATCATTCTAAATTTATAAATGATCCAGAAAAAATCATAAGTTATAAACAATCTATGCAAAATCTAAAAAGTACAAACAACCCTCTTTAAAGTTAAAAAATTTAAAACAACCCCCTAAAAATTTAAATTTTAAAATAAAAACATGAAAAATATGAAAATAACAAAAAATCCAATAAAAATTAAATGTGATAAATAGCATATTGAAAATTTTTAAATTGTAAATATCCCCTTAAAATCTAAAAATTTTAAACAAACCCTATAAATTAGAAAATTACAAAAAAACATCAAGAAAATTACTTAAAACCCCCCAAAAATAAAAAGTACAAACAACCTCCAAATATCTATAATTAGAAGCAAATCTCCTAAAACTCTAAAAATTATAATCAACCTCTTCAAAATTCCAATAATTACAAAAAACATCTAAAAAATCTCAAAATTATAAACATCCAATGTTTGGGGCTTTTTTGCCAAAAGATATTTCAAATTAAGTGAAAAAGATATAAACTTATAGGATTACTAGGGTAACAATGTTAGCTTTCAGGTGTACGTGCAATGCATGTGCATCTGATCTAGTTGGCTGAAATATATGTGATCAACAATATCTAGAGTGATTAATCTTCGGGTAACAATGTTAGCTTTCAGGTGTACGTGCAATGCATGTGCATCCAATCTAGTTGGCTGAAATATATGTGATCGACAATATCTAGAGTGATTAATCTCCACTGGATTCACATTTAGACAGCGACAAGAATATCATGACCTCATCAATTTATTAGGTGAACATTTTCCTATTTGAAGGGCTTGAAGCTTCTTGGCTGCTGAGTAGTTGTAACATCAACCTACTTATAACTTCTAACCTGCAAAATTCCCATCTTTGTAAATGGCTTACAACAACAACAACAACAGCAAAAGTTAGAAAATGTAACTCCTTAAAATGGAGTTAGGTTCAAACCTAATTCCATTCTGAATAGAAATATGTTTGGATAAAACTAGGTCAAGTCTGTCTATTTTTTTAATGATAAATTTGATTTTTTTAACTGGTTTTGTTTTGGAGCACCTCTTTCTTGGTCTAAAAACAAATTTGATTTAGTTTACAACAAGGCTGTTGAAATAAATGAATCTTAGAGAGCTTTTATGGAAAGATATCATTTAGTGATTGGATTCTATATATGAAAATCAAAATGTGTTTAATAAGTAGTATGTGAGTTTTAACCCCACATTGGCTAATTGAATGCATTTTAGTTGGTTCAAATTAACATACATGTTATATATTGTATAACAAAGGTGTTAGTATTATACACTTATGTTGGTATATAAGCAACCGTGAGAGCAAGCGAGCGGGCACGTGTGAGCGGGACCGGGCGCGCGGGCTTGGGCTCTTTTTGCACGTGTTGTCTTTAAACGAGCTTGAACGTTTTGTATTTACTTAATTAAAACTACCTGAACGTTTCGTACGTTACAAACGTTACAAGGATTGAATAAATTTTATTGCAGACGTTACAAACATTGCAATAACTGAAATTCAAATCTTTGTCTCCTATGAACCTTTTACAAGGATTTCTTCTGATCATTTGAAACACACAAATATAGTTTCTATTGGAGTTGTAACTTAAAACTTGGGTTTGTAGAGGAAAAGAGAAAAAGTTTAGTCCCATATTGGAAAAGAGATGGGAAGATAGGTTCTTTATAAGCCTTCCATTTCTCTCCTATGCCTAGAAGAAAATAAAGGTTATGCTCCACACCACACTCGCGCGCGTCGGCCGGGCCGGGCTCGGGCTTGGGTTCGGGTCGGGTGGCGCACGCACACGACCTGCGGACACGAATGCAGCTCCAGATTAATGGGCTCTTAATCTGCTATATTTTTATTTTTGAACAATTAAAATGTGATAAACATTTTGTAACGGTTAGGATTAAATATTTTGTAACTGTTATAATTAAAATACCACGGATTTATGGATCTAAATGAAAGAAAACGGCTAATATTAATACATTAATGGGCGAGTAATTAAAACGTGTTAATTACGGGATTTATGAATAACGGCTGTTTTAACCCTACAAAAGGACCTAAACCCAAAGAGTTTTATACAGTGAAAATTACAACGCTTTCTCTCTTCTTCTCTGTTCTTCCTCTTTCATTTTCTTGCTGTTACATTTTGTTGGTTCACTGAAAGTGGTGAAGAATTCACAAAACCTTCTTGAAGCTCGTGCCGACGAGAAGGAGGTCGCCTGACCGAGGGTCGTCATATCTCCGAGATCTATTGCCGCGTAGTCTTGTACAAGAGGGGGCAATTAGTTTCTTGGGACAGTGCGTTGCACGCCTCGACCATCAGGTCGTATTTCTAACTCCAATATTTTTTTTATTTGAACTAATTTCATTTCTGAGTTATAATATTTGTCTGATATTATTTGATTTAATTATCAACTGTTTCAAACTAAATTTCGTGCTTATTATTGTCTAAACAGCTAATTTTCCTAACAATCCAAGAAACTAATTATTGCTGTTTAGAATAATATCATGCTTAGCACGTTTAGTATTCTGTTTCATATTATGTTTGTTATGTTAATACAGTCTACAACCGACATGCTACACTTGATTCTGTTGCTTGAATGTTTTAATCATATCTGTTGCATTATAATAACAAAATTATTCATTCATCATCAGATTATGGCTACAAGTGAAATTATGTCTGCTAAACCAGAGAAGTTTGATGGGAACAATTTCCGTCGCTGGCAAAACCAAATGAGATTTTGGTTAACAACTCTAAATCTAATAACCGCCATAGAACCAGACAACCCATCTTCATCTAGACCAGTTACTAGACAATCTTCCTCATCTTCTTCCATAGATTCCATTCCTATCCTGAGAACACCTCAAGAAATAGAGTATCATTGTCTACACAGAATCTTAGGAGCTTTATCTGATAGGTTATATGATATATATTATACTATCACTAATGCTAAAGTTCTGTGGAAACACTAGAGAAAAAGTATGGTTTAGATGATATGGGAATTAAAAGATTTAAAGCTTCTGATTTTAACAAATTTAAAATGGTAGATTCTAAACCAATTGTTTGGTGGAAAATTTGTAGTAAGAGAAATGAAAGAAAATTTGATTTGTATTCCTTTGATCTCAATTACAATTGGATTTTCTGATTACAAAAGAGAAGAGAATGATCTGGATTCTCCCCTTTGTTTAAAACTGGGTTCTTCACGGTGGCGATGGAGTGCTTCCCTCGAATGCTCGCGTCGAGTTTGCTCTCCGTTGACGATCCGACGTTTTGCTTCACTAGAACGATGTCTTTTCCTCACGGTTTGACGCTGTGGAGAACTTGCGTGCCAAGTTTAAAACTTTTGATGAGTTGATACCTCTGAACGAGTTTGAAACTCTAGAAAAAGAGTTGATTTGAACCAAAAATCGGTTTATAGCCAAGGATGAAAGCTCTCTGTTATCGAACGTTGCTGAGGATGAATGTCGATCTCCCTCTCACTGCCAAGCCAAAGATCTCCTCTTCGTTGCTGAAAAGATGATCAATCCGAGCCAAGAAGTTCCAACCCTTCGCTGCCAAGTCCCAGATCCAAAAATCCAGCATCAACTCAATTGAGTTTCCCACTATTTATAGGGGATTAAGGGGTGTAACCGCCCCCCTTAATTCGCTCCTAAGTGGGGTGTAACCACCCCCCAATCTGGGAAACGGTTTTGGAACCGTTCAGCTCATGTTGAATGAGTCAAACAATGCTCAAGTTGGCGTTCAGGACCCTAACTCCGTGTTTTAAACTGGAGACGCAGAGTTGGGTACTCGCTGGGTGTTGAAAAACGCGAGGGACACCCGCGCCTTGGAGTCTGAAGGTTGGAAACGCGGGGGTCGCTCGCATTTTGCTTGTTAAAGCTTGGAAACGCGGGGGTCGCCTGCGTTTTAGGAATTGAAACGCGGGGGTCGCCTGCGTTTCAAGAATTAGAACGCGGAGATGACTTCCGCATTTAGAAGGGGCTAGTTGACTTGTAGCCTCTTTTGTAGAGCGTTGTAAAGACCATTGTTGAGTGATCTTCGCCTTGACTGCTCGAAAATATGAGAGTTGTCAGATTGTAACTCCCGATGTTGATTGTAAAGGCTGTTGAACTAGAGCTTTCATCGGTTGTTGTGAAGGTCGTCAGATTGTAACATTCATCGATCTACGTGAAAGTCTTCGAATTATAGCCTTCTGGAAGTCGTCAGATTGTAATTTCCATCATCGGTGTTTGATGGAGGATCAGCTATCTATTTTGATTTTTAGACAGCCTATAAAACCCCCTCCAAAGTTTTCGAAAGTTCGCGGTTGATTGGGACGAATTTTCGGAATACTTTGGATCTCAACTCTGATCTTAGAGCTGTTGATTCCTTATCGTAAAGGAGTCGTTCTCTGCACTCGCTTCAAATACATCTTGGTTTAAGGGATTTGCCATGCAGGACCTGTGTGAAGGCATGCGCCATAATCCTGCTTCTGGAATGTGGGGGTGGACCTTGCATTTTGAACTTGAGACGTGGGTCTCACCCTTGCATGTTGAATTTGGAACACGGGTGTGACATCGGCGTTATGTTTTTGCATCGCGGGTCTGACTTAAGCGTTTGGTTTTTGCATCGCGGGTCTGACCTAAGCGTTTTGACTTAAGACATGGAAGTGGCTTCCGTGTATTTTTGACTAAGTCTTTAAGACTTGTCTTTAGCTCATCTGTTTCAAGTCTCAGCTCACATCCATTAAGTTGATGGGCCTTCAAACATGCAGAGGATTTTTGGCAAACCCTCAGCCATCGACGGATTTGATAAGACTTTACCGACTACCGTTTGAGTTGGGCTAGCATGTGGATTGTCTAAGTTTGTTCCACATGTAACGTTGCGTTGTGCTAAGAGAATGAACTCTCTTAGACTTAATGCTATGATTTTGAATACATAAATTTTGTTATTTTTACGGAAAAAGACTAACTGGTGACGCGTGTTAGGCGTAAACTTATCCCTACTTAGGATTTAGGATAAAGTTCTCCATGCGTGTAAGGCACGAATTTTGGTGTCTTTTCCATGGCAAAAGACTAACTGGCAACGCGTGTTAGGCGTAGACTTATCTCTAATTAGGGATCGAGATAAAGTCCCCCATGCGTGTAAGGCATGGATTCTGATGTTATTAATAACAACATGCTACGATGTTGAATACGCAGACTTCGCCATTATTACGAGAATAGGCTACCCGGCAGCATGTGTTAGATGCAGACTTATCTCTAATTAAGGATCGAGATAAAGTTCCCCATGCGTGAAAGACATGGATTTTTGGTGCTACGATGTTGAATACGTAGGTTTTGTCACTATTTCTTCCTGTGTTATATTTTCACTTGAAACACTGAAAGAAAATTAGAAGTGCCAGAGGTGTAGTATTAACTTGGCATGGATTTTCACTTAGAGCGAAATTCAGAAATTTTCTTTATCATCACTAGGATAATTCTAGAAAATCTTTAATCCACTGGGGATTTTATAATAAAAACTTGTTATTCTTGTTAAAAAAAGGATTAACAAGTTCATTAGGGGGTTTGACTGTTAGAGGTGTGATGATAATCTAACAGTATTTTATGGGCCTATCGCTCTATTGAAGAGAGTCGATAAATTGATTTGGTCGTCAGAGGTATGATGTTAACTTGACGGGTTTGTGGACCTATCGCTCTATTGGGGAGAGTCGATAAGTGAATTTTGTCAGAGGTGTGGGATTAACGTGACAAGAATTTATTGCGATCGGAGCAACTTTGTGGACTTATCATCCTATTGAAGAGAGACGATAAGTTAATTGTCAGAGGTTTGGTGTTAACGTGATAGGATTTGTGTTGCGATTGGAGCAACTTTGTGGACTTATCATCCTATTGAAGAGAGACGATAAGTGAATTTGTCAGAGGTTTAGTGTTAACATGACAGGAATGTGTTGCGATTGGAGCAACTTTGTGGACTTATCATCCTATTGAAGAGGATTGATAAGTGGATTGTCAGAGATATAGTGTTAACATGATAGGAATGTGTTGCGATTGGAGCAACTTTATGGACTTATCATCCTATTAAAGAGGATTGATAAGTTGATTGGTTGTCAGAGGTTTGATGTTAACATGACAGGAATGTGTTGCGATTGGAGCAACTTTGGGAACTTATCATCCTATTGAAGAGGATTGATAAGTGGGTTGGTTGTCAGAGGTTTGATGTTAACATGACAAGAATGTGTTGCGATTGGAGCAACTTTGGGGACTTATCATCCTATTGAAGATGATTGATAAGTTGATTGGTTGTCAGAAGTTTGATAATAACGTGACAAGAAGAATATTGTGATCGGGGCAATTTTGAAGACCTATCATCCTATTGAAGAGGATTGATAAGTTGATTGGTTGTCAGAGGTTTTATGTTAACATGACAGGAACTTGTTGCGATTGGAGCGACTTTGGGGACTTATCATCCTATTGAAGAAGATTGATAAGTGGGTTGTCAGAGGTATAGTGTTAACATGACAGAAAAATGTGTACTTGTAGCTTACACAAGATTTTGGGAATTAGCGTCTCGCTGGGGAAACTTGCTAGGTAAGTTTATCACCAGAAGTGATGAATTTTGATACTTGTGATTTGAATAAGATTTTGAAGACTTAACGTCTTGCTGGGAAAGATTGCGATTTGAGCAATTTTGAGGACTTATCATCTTATTAACAAGGATTGATAAGTTGATTGTCAGAGGTATGTTGTTAACGTGACAAATTAGGAGAGATGAAAGTTGCATTCATACTCTGTGGGGGTGATGATCGTCAGAAGTATAATGTTAACCCAACAATGTGAAAGATTCATTACTCTTAATCCAGTGGATTCTAAGTAACCAACCCCCAGTCTTGATTAAGACTTGGCTGGGGATGAAAAAGAGGTAGACAAGACACATCGCCTAGTGGAGCACTATCCATGAAGTTGGAATAGAGGAACATCACCTGATAGGCCATTATCTGATGAGTTTGACTATCAGAGGTAGCTGTTAACATGAGCACTTGAGACGCGAATTTCTCGTTTGGCACTTGAGACGCGAAGGTCGCGTTTGGCACTTGAAACACGAAGGTCGTGTTTAGCACTTGAAACACGAGGTCCGCATTTTGGTTTGGCAACATGAGGGTCGCGTTCTTCATTATCGATGCGAGGGTCGTGTTTTGACTGGGAAATGCAAAGTTGAAGTTCGCGTTCAACGAAGGCTTGAGGTCCGCGTTTTGGTTGTAAAACGCGCCATTGAGGGCCACGTTCAGTCTGGTTCTCGTGAAGCTCATGTTTGGGCTCATAAACACGAGGCTTGCGTTCCAAAGTAGAAACACGAAGCTCAGGGTCGCGTTTAGGCTCACGAACGCAAAGCTCACGTTGGTTGGAGGATCGACTTTCTTGGAGTTGTGCCGAAGCTAAGTATTCTCCTTCAGAGAGGGGACTGTATGAACAGTGCAACCCCCAGGGGAGACAGTCCTTTGATGATTCGGTCACAACTGGAGCTTTAGTCTTCTTAGAAACTTTGTGGATCTTACGCATAGCCTTGAGGCTAAGGGATCTGGAGGAGATAGCCTCCTCAAACTTGGCTTGATCAAACTCTACCATGAGAGTTTCGACGGTTGTTCCAGTAAGATGAACGTCGAATTACGCCACCACTTCTTCATCAGAGAAGCTTGTCCCCAGCGAAGTCGCCATCTTTTGTTTGGTGGAAAATTTGTAGTAAGAGAAATGAAAGAAAATTTGATTTGTATTCCTTTGATCTCAATTATAATTGGATTTCCTGATTACAAAAGAGAAGAGAATAATCTGGATTCTCCCCTTTGTTTAAAACTGGGTTCTTCACGGTGGCGATGGAGTGCTTCCCTCGAATGCTCGCGTCGAGTTTGCTCTTCGTTGACGATCCGACGTTTTGCTTCACTGGAACGATGTCTTTTCCTCACGGTTTGACGCTGTGGAGAACTTGCGTGGCAAGTTTGAAACTCTTGATGAGTTGATACCTCTGAATGAGTTTGAAACTCTAGAAAAAGAGTTGATTTGAACCAAAAATCGGTTTATAGCTAAGGATGAAAGCTCTCTGTTATCGAACGTTGCTGAGGATGAATGTCGATCTCCCTCTCGCTGCCAAGCCAAAGATCTCCTCTTCGCTGTTGAAAAGATGATCAATCCGAGCCAAGAAGTTCTAACCCTTCGCTGCCAAGTCCCAGATCCAAAAATCCAGCCTTAACTCAATTGAGTTTCCCACTATTTATAGGGGATTAAGGGGTGTAACCGCCCCCTTAATTCGCTCCTAAGTGGGGTGTAACCGCCTCCCAATCGTGGGAAATGGTTTTGGAACCGTTCAGCTCATGTTGAATAAATCAAACAATGCCCAAGTTGGCGTTCAGGACCCTAACTCCGCGTTTTAAACTGGAGACACGGAGTTGGGTACCCGCTGGGTGTTAAAAAACGCGAGGGCCACCCGCGCCTTAGAGTCTGAAGGTTGGAAACGTGGGGGTCGCTCGCGTTTTGCTTGTTGAAGCTTGGAAACGCGGGGGTCGCCTGCGTTTCAGGAATTAAAACGCGGGGGTCGCCTGCGTTTCAAGAATTAGATCACGGAGATGACTTCCGCGTTTAGAAGGGGCTAGTTGACTTATAGCCTCTTATGTAGAGCGTTGTAAAGACCATTGTTGAGTGATCTTCGCCTTGGCTGCTCGAAAATATAAGAGTTGTCAGATTGTAACTCCCGATATTGATTGTAAAGGCTGTTGAACTAGAGCTTTCATCAGTTGTTGTGAAGGTCGTCAGATTGTAACCTTCATCGATCTACGTGAAAGTCTTCGAATTATAGCCTTCTGGAAGTCGTCAGATTATAACTTTCATCATCGGTGTTTGATGGAGGATCAGCTATCTATTTTGATTTTTAGACAGCCTACACCAATGAATGAGCAAATTCATGAATTTGAACATATAGTTCACCAATTAAAAGTAAATGGATCTATCTTAGATGAAACGTTTCACATAGCCTGTCTTATAGACAAACTTCCCGAGTCCTGGTCAGATTTTGCCAAAAACCTTAACCAAACCCAATGAGATCTTACCCTAGAGCAAGTGTTGAATTTCATTAGAATTGAAGAGCAACATAGACTCAGGGAGAAAAATGTGACAAAATCCGAACCCAAAGAATTCAAAGTAAACAATGTTGAATCCAAACCCTTTCCCCAACATAAAAAACGTCCCTTCCACCAAAATCAAAATAAAACATTTAAGAAGAAATCCTTTCATCAAAATAAGAACCCTGTCCACTTTCAAAAGAAGGAATGAGCTGAACGTCGAGCATGTTTCGTTTGTGGACGAACCAACCACCTTGCTAAGGACTGCTTTTACAAGAAGACAGAACCACCCAAGCCTAGGAAGGGAGGACCTCCACCTAATAAGTCACAAGTAAACATGGTGACTTCCAGTTCAGCTGAGACTGCTTTCAGGTCTGTTCTCTTCACTCCTGAAGTAAACATGACCTTTCAAGCAAATGATTGGTGGATTGACACTGGAGCTAATATTCACGTTTGCTCTAATCAATCTTTGTTTTCCACCTATCAGGTCTCAAGTAGAGGAACTGTGGCAATGAAATAATGTGGCTCCTGTATCTGGAATAGGTCGGATCAACCTAAAGCTAACTTCGGATAAGACTTTGATCCTGCAGGATGTCCATCATGTACCAGACAGTAGAAGAAATTTAATCAGCGGATCTTTATTAGTGCAACAAGGCTACAACCTTGTTTTTGAATCAAATAAAGTTGTAATAACTAAGGGATTGAACTTCATTGGTAAAGGTTTTTTATGTGATGGTCTTTTTAAATTGAATGTTAAGAATTCTACTCTTGCATCTCCAATAGCTTTGAATATCGAACATTTTATCACTTGGCATCAAAGATTAGGACATGTGAATTATAATTCAATTAAAAGATTGATGCATCTCAATATAATTCCAAAGCTTAATATAAAAGATGATGAAAAATGTGAAATATGTGTAGAAGCCAAACTTCCTAAGAAACCATTTAAAACTATTGATAGAGATTCTGAGATATTAGAACTCATCCATAGTGATGTTTGTGATTCAGGAAGAACAACTAGAGGAGGTAACAAATATTTTGTAACTTTTATAGATGATTGCTCTAAATATTGTTACCTCTACTTAATTAAGACCAAAGATGAAGTTATAAACAAATTCAAAATATATAAAGTAGAAGTTAAAAATCAATTGGATAAGAAAATTAAAATACTAAGATTAGATAGAGGTGGTGAGTACACTTCTAATAAATTAAAACAATTCTGTGAAGAGAATGGAATTATTCATGAAATAACTGCTCCATATACACCTCAATCTAATGGAGTAGCTGAGAGAAAGAATAGAACACTAATGGACATGGTAACTCAATGTTAATTAATTCTGGTGTGCCAGAAAATTTATGGGGAGAAGCTCTCATGACTGCCTGTCATATACTAAATAGAATTCCATTCAAGAAATCTGATAAAACCCCTTACACAATTTGGAAGAATAGAAACCCTAATTTGGATCACCTGAAAGTGTGAGGGTGCTTAGAAAAAGTTAAAATACCTGAGAATAAGAGAAAGAAGATTGGACCTAAAATTGTAGATGGAATTTTTATTGGCTATGCTTCTGATAGTAATGCAAATAGATTTTTAATAATCAACTCTGACATTAATGAGATAGCCAACAACACCATAATTAAAGCTAGGGATGCACATTACTTTGAAAATATTTTTCCTTACAAGACCAGAGTAAACAACACAGGCCCTAGCTCTAGTAATTCAGATTCTAGTTCTAACCAAGGTGAAACTAGTTCTAAACAAATTAGACCACTAAAAAGTCCAGAGGAGCCTAGGAGAAGTAAAAGAACTAGAATAGAAAAGGTCCATGAAGATTTCTATGCATTACACGTAGAAGATTCTCCAATTACATTTGAAGATACAATGAAATCAGTAGATGCTCTATTTTGGAAGGAAGATACAAATAATGAGATACAATCTATAGTTCAAAATCATACTTGGGAACTAACTGATCTTCCTTCAGGCTGTAAAACTATAGGATGTAAATGGGTATTTAAGAAGAAACTCAGACCAGATGGAACAATAGATAAATATAAGGCCAGATTAATAGCTAAAGGATATACCCAAAAATCTGGTATTGATTATTTTGATGTCTATTCTCCAGTAGCTAGGATTACTACCATTAGAGTCCTTATAGCTCTAGCATCTATTCACAAATTAATAATACATCAAATAAATGTTAAAACTGTATTCTTAAATGGAGATTTAGATGAAGAAATCTATATGGATCAACCTGAGGGATTTATAGCTTCTGGACAAGAAAAGAAAGTATGCAAGCTTATTAGATCACTATATGGTCTCAAACAACTGTCACAATCACATTATATAGAGAAAATTCTCAAGAACTTTTATGATCCAAACTGTAAACCTGTTTCTACTCCATATGATCCTAATGTACATCTAAAGAAAAATACAGGTTATCCTCAATTATAAAGAGAATATGCACAAATAATTAGATCATTAGGATTCTTAACAAACTACACAAGACCTGACATTGCTTATGCAGTAAATAGACTTAGTAGATATACATCAAATCCTGATAAGAGTCATTGGGATGCTCTAGAAAGAGTTTTGAGATACCTAAAAGGAACTATGAATTATGGTTTACACTATAAAGGTTATCCATCTGTACTAGAAGGTTATTCAGATGCAAATTGGATTAGTGACTCAGTAGATGTAAAATACACTACAGGATTTGTGTTCCTTTTAGGAGGAGGAAATGTTTCATGGAAATCTACTAAACAAACTGTAATAGCTAGAAATACAATGGAATCAGAAATGATAGCCCTCGATACTACTAGTATAGAAGCTGAATGGTTGAAAGATTTACTAACTGAAATTCCACTAATACAAAAACCATTACCAGCTATTTCTATTCATTGTGATTGCAGGTCAGCGATTGACAAATGCCATCAAGAGAATGCAAATGTGAAGATGAATCGACACTTGAAAGTGCGACATAAATCCTTGAGATATAAGATGAAAAATCATATAATAGCCTTAGACTTTGTAAGATCAGAGAAAAATCTTACAGATCACTTAACTAAAGGCTTATCTAGGACAGTGGTCCTAGAATCATCGAGGGGGATGGGGTTAAGCCCATATGAAAAATCACTGCAGTGGCAACCCAACCTCGCAGAGGTTCAATGGGTAGAAACAAACTGAATGAGTGATTAATTGTGAGGAGCACTGAATTTATTTGCTCACATCCCTAAGGTGATCAGTGCTCATAAAAAGCAAGTGAAAGGTTGAGTGTAACTCTTAATGAATCCAAGACCCATGAGGCAGGATGCTTACTTGCTCGCATCCTTATTAGGATTCACCTATATGTGTGTAGTTATGAGGCCGCGACTATGGGATCAGGGCTGCTCCCTAGTAACACACATGAAAGATACCTACGTAAGGCCGATAATAGCGCAAACCGCTTAGAATTCTTCAAAACTATACTATGTGTGCTTTCTGTAGAAATCCGATAAATGGGACTGGTTCAAGGCGAAGTCCACCAAGCTCTCACGGATCTATACAACTGTCACTAAGTGAAGGTTCAAACCGAAAGGTACCTCCACCTATTACATAGTATAAGGGAACCAGCAATCTTATTTATTTGTTTTTATTTTACTCTTATTTCTGTGTTATTTTAAGTTTTAAGTTATGTGGGGGATTGTTGGAGTTGTAACTTAAAACTTGGGTTTGTAGAGGAAAAGATAAAAAATTAAAAGATAAAAAATTTAGTCCCACATTGGAAAAGAGATGGGAAGATAGGTTCTTTATAAGCCTTCTCTTTCTCTCATATGCCTAGAAGAAAATAAAGGTTATGCTCCACACCATATACGCGCACGTCGGTCGGGCCGGGCTCGGGTTCGGGTCGGGTCGGGTGGCGCGCGCACACGACTTGTGAACACGAATGCAGCTTCGGATTAATGGGCTCTTAATCTGCTATATTTTTATTTTTGAACAATTAAAATGTGATAAACATTTTGTAACGGTTAAGATTAAATATTTTGTAACTGTTATAATTAAAATACCACGGATTTATGGATCTAAATGACAGAAAACGGCTAATATTAATACATTAATAGGCGAGTAATTAAAACGTGTTAATTACAGGATTTATGAATAACGGCTGTTTTAACCCTATAAAAGGACCTAAACCCAAAGAGTTTTATACAATGAAAATTACAATGTTTTCTCTCTTCTTCTCTGTTCTTCCTCTTTCATTTTCTTGCTGTTACATTTGTCTTGCTGTTACATTTGTTGGTTCCCTGAAAGTGGTGAAGAATTCGCAAAACCTTCTTGAAGCTCGTGCCGACGAGAAGGAGGTCGCCTGACCGAGGGTCGTCGTATCTCCGAGATCTATTGCCGCGTAGCCCTGTACGAGAGGGGGCAATTGTCGTATCTCCGAGATCTATTGCCGCGTAGCCCTGTACGAGAGGGGGCAATTAGTTTCTTGGGACAGTGCGTTGCACGCCTCGACCATCAGGCCGTATTTCTAACTCCAATATTTTTTTTGTTTGAATTAATTTCATTTCTGAGTTATAATATTTGTCTGATATTATCTGATTTAATTATCAACTGTTTCAAACTATATTTCGTGCTTATTATTGTCTAAACAGCTAATTTTCCCAACAGTTTCTTCAAGGGCAGTCCTCTGTTAAGAGGGCGATTCGGCACTTCTGTAAAGTATTTCAAACTTGAAGTGTATTTAATATGATGTTTCTAATTTTCTTTCTTTCTTATATGGTTTGTTATGTACTATTTTGGATCTGTTTTTATGTTTATTATTTCCAACAAAAGCCCGATGTAATTTTAGAGTAGTTGCCAAACACACTCTAAATTTCAAACAAAAAGATAGATTTTATTCCATTCCTCAGTAATTAATGTTGCCAAACAGGTCCTAAAGAAAAAGCAAAACAAATACAACCACTATATCCAGCAACTCAACCAAACCTAGCTGAGCATTTCAACTAAAACTCGTAACACAAAATATACACTAAATCCATAAACCCCATGCAAAATAATCCCCTAATGGTATTATTTGCTATTATTGAATATCAATACTATGACTTCATAGTTTACAGAATTGAGCAAGAAGGACCCAAACCCTCATTTCCATCATAAACAACAAACTGCTGATTTGGATAGTAATTAGGATAGCACTGCATCTCATAGATGAACTTTGGTGCTTCAGTTTTCGCTTCTTTGTTCTCTTTCTTTTCTTCCTTTTTCTCCTCCTTTACTTCACTTACACCCACAATATCTGTATTGCCAACATATTTCCTAAGCTTTGTCGCTAGTTTTACAGAATCAACTCCGTTTCCGGTCACAACAAATTGATCTTTATCTTCACCTTCGATTGCAATTGAATTTATACCTATACAAATGTGGGGGAAAAACCATGTCAAATTAATAAGTATTCACTGTTTAAAGCTTTATTTTATATACTTTAATATATATATATATATGATATATATATATATATAGTATATTATATATAGTATATATATATTATATAATATATTTATTATATATATATATATATATATATATAGTATATATAGTAAACTCTTATTAAACTTAAGCGGAATAGGAGGCCATCCTATCAACATACGTTTTTATGCCATTGTTTTTGGGCATTGGAATTGTGTGCTAGAGCGATATGATAGCAAATAATACACAAATTTTCAAAGATAGGCATTTGATCGTGTAGGCACAAATGCTCAAGCATAGAAATGATGGCGATGAAAACTTTGGTGAAAGATGATCACTATCGTACATTAAGTTTTATATATAGGAGTTTACTATATATATAATATATATATATATATATATATATATATATCTAATATATATTATATATATAATATATTATATAATATAATTGAGAAAAATGGAGGAAACTTGGTCGCCGAAGTAGTTGGTAGTGATGTGGCGCTAATCTTGGTCCAAGCATCTATCAGTTGGAGTTAGTTGAAGAGTTGGTTGGGGCAGTATCTCTCGGGTTGATGTCGCGGACAAGATTAGGCCACATCAGCTACCAAGTAACTTGGTAGCCCAAGTTTCTCTATTTCTCTTCTGCTCGTCTCTTCTCTCTGCTCTGCTCTGCCTATATATATATATATAAAAATAAAAAATTATATATATATTATATATATTATATATAGTATATATTATATATATATATTATATATATATATATTTATATATATATATATATAGTATAATGTTCCTATATTGTTCTATAAAGTGGCACGGCGCTTTAGAGATTTAATTCTAAGGTAGCGCGCTGTTGATTCTTGAATTAGACTATTCTAATTAATGACTGCTTCCATTCATTCATTGATCTAATGTTCAAACATCTATAAAATACAGATAATCATGAAGTGAATGTCAATGTTTCTACCAGTATTATTAATTGTCCGGCTTTAGTTATATTATTGTAAAGACCCGTTAATGTTTATAATCAACTGATGTCTTGGGTAACTTACCAATATCGGGTAATTTTTTATGTTGTAATCAATTTCAAAGGAACATATTAAATCAGCAATAATGAGAGTGGATTGAAGTAATTTGACTAGCAT
>NW_017972308.1:0-83697 GCF_001876935.1 Asparagus officinalis
CTATATCTATACTACTATATTATTCTATATCTATATATCTATTCTTCTATACAAATGGGAGGATACAAGATTTACTGTTCATGCTACAGTAATTCTCTCTCCTCTAACCCGTGTATCCACATCAGCTCAAATTTCAAAATTCAAAACACCCCCTATAATTCTCTCTCTTCTCACCCCACTCATCATCTCTAGGCTCCGATCGATTCCTCCGCCTCCTCTCCTCCCCTCCCTCCACCGCCTTCTCCAGCGACGGCGACGGCGACCGCTTCGAGCTCGACGAACCAACACAGATCCAAACCCTAACCCTAACCCTAGCCCAAGCCCAAGCCCTAGCACCTCTATCCACCACCATTCCCCTCTAAACTCTAGCCCTAACTCCAGCCCGAGTAGATCGCAGCGGATTCCTTCGACGATCGAGGAGCAGCTGATCTTGAAGTCGATCAAAGATTTAGATTGCCCTTGGGAGAATCTCCCCAAGCGTCTCCAGTCCACACTCTCCAACAAGGACGAGTGGCATCAGAGGTAAATTTCCAAGCTCAAAATTCTAAAAATTGTAATGGACGCCTCTGAATTGCTACTGCTCAACAAACTATAGCAACAGCATCATCAAGATCAGCAGCAGCAGTGGATTCCGATCGTCGATGAGATTACCACCGTCTCCGAGAAGGTCGACGACGTGGATCCAACCCTCCTGCGCATCCAAGCCCTAAAATTAGTAACCCCCTCTCTCTAAACCCTAATTTTCTCCTTTCTAATTTTCCTTTTTTTGAATTTTTAATTAATTTTTTTGACAGACGAAACCGATACTGAAATCGCCGCCTCAAACTGAGGGCAGCTTGACTGATATCTTAGTTACCAGAAAGCCCTCGACTTCATCCTCTGCTCCTTCAATTTCAGGTAAATGATTTATAAATTTATCATCTTTGTTTATTCAGAGTGAAGCGCCCAATTTTGTTTTGTTGATGAAGCCCTAATATTGCTCACTGTATCTGTTGAAGTACACAAGAAAGGTTAAATTGCAGATAACCCCTCATCTAGGCCTTCACTTGGACTTACGATTCCTAAATTCTCATTATCAAAAGGATAAATTGCAGAAAATAGTTGAAAGGTAATAACTGTTAATGAAATTCTAGATATGAGGGGTTATGTGCAATTTAACCTATACAAAATTTGAGTAAGCAAAGCTAATAGGTAAATATGGCTACAAGCGAACTTTGCGTTGTTTTCAAAAAAAGGTCTATTGAAATGCATTTATTTTTTGTGTGCTTACAAGAATAGTAAGAAGAAAGGTAACATCTTTAGACAATAAAAGAATTCACAAATTTGTGCTGCAATAATTATTACTTATATACTTGCCGAAAAGGAATCTATCTGAGATGTTTTACTGCCTAACTCTACTCTGACTAACATAGCTTTGCAAACATCCAAAACTACTAATCATCAGTAGATTATTTTCTGCAGTTTATAAATACAAGACACGTTGAAAGTTCAAATCATAAAATTTTGTGTGACAACATGGAAAGTATAAAATAATACCTTCATTTGAGAAAAGTAGGAATAGCTAAGATGTGTTGCGTTTTGTTTAAACTTGGCTTTTTTTAAAAAAATCTGCTTCCCTTGGTAGTCATTCTCTTCCCGTGTCATGTAACACTTCTGTCCTAATATTCCAGAAATCCCTTTGTCATGTTTACTACTTGGAACACTGAATGTAACACGTGCATCCGTGAGAGAGGTTGACGTTGAGAAATAAGCGGCCATGGGGGGTATTTTGCTGGTGAGAGGATCAGAATTTTCATTTATAACCTCTCTCAAAAACCATCATGATTTTAGGTTTTGTTGATTCAATCTAATTTCTATGCATATACATATATATATATATATATAATATAAATAAATATATAAATATTTCATATTCTTAGTAGAGAGTATCCGTAGAAAAAATAATAATGTGTTGTGAATTAGACCAGTGCTGAAAAAAAATTTTAGTTCAATGAAGTTTCTTGTTGTATTTGTTTTGTTGCAATAGCTTCTTTCAATCGCCTAATTCCATTGAGGTTTGTTATATACTCTCTTCTCAATGCAATATTTTGTAATGCTAATGGAGCACCTCATAGCTTGCAACCTCCAGCATCCAAACGGATTAAACAGTGTCCTAAGTGTTCTATTGGAACCTTCATATTCATACAATAATCCCTTTTTTCTTAACAATTTCAGTAGTACATTTCAATTATTAAATAGCGATTTTATAATGAAATTTTTTCAAGCAAATGCATTAATAATTCATCAAGGTAACTTTAGATTTTCCGAGTGTTATTGAGTATCATAGATGCTGTTAGCAAAAGAAAGTAAAGGGATTCAACAAATCGGTAACAATTCAGTACATCAGTTATAAAGTTGTAACTACAAGTTCCAACACATTTATACCTTTAATAGTTTTGATTATTGGAGTTTTAAAAAGACTACAATATGTCATCCACATTTTTTCCTGATATGTTGGTATTAAATAATTTTTGCTATTACATATTTCTTTTTTATTGAATAAAGTAATTGTAATATCTACATACAATGTGATTCCTTGATTAGTTGCTTACGAATATGATATGTAGCCTTTAACACAAGAGAAATCACGATCCGCAACCCAACTGGTCAAATATTATGAAGTCTCATATGTGGTAGTGCAAATACTAGAATTTGTTAAAAAGATACAAGAACTATATACAAAACTATATATATTATATTGTTTCTATAA
Organism: Asparagus officinalis; assembly: GCF_001876935.1. Lineage (NCBI taxonomy): Eukaryota > Viridiplantae > Streptophyta > Magnoliopsida > Asparagales > Asparagaceae > Asparagus > Asparagus officinalis. The sequence continues at coordinate 2,750 of NW_017972308.1, forward strand.
CGTACAAGAATCTCTATTTATATGTTTTAATTCATAATAGCTGCTTCACAGATATTAACCCAAAGTTTATAGTGAAATCTTAAAGTCTACTAATCATGCATGCAAACCCATCATTATTTCATAGATGTGAGATTCTTAGGGTTGCATTCCAACGATATATCCTGAATTCTGTAGTACATGAAACATGTAGAATACTGTTTGCGGGATAGGCTTTAGTTCCAAAAAAAGATATCAATGTAGCCTATATTCAGAAACTCAATTTCTCTATATCGATGATTATCAAGAAATCAATATAATTTATATAATTGTATTGTTGAGACCATAGTCTTGCCCTACACGCCACAGCAATATGAATTGACTTACCATCTGACAAAGTATTATTTGTTCTTTAAAATTTGAATTTTGTGATATAGTTTTTTAAATTCGTTAAGGATTATTGCATGGTGACTTAGTTCAGAAATATGAGAGGCTATTTTTTTTTACACTAAATATCAGCACACAGTGTAAAGATGTATGGAATCTTTGTTTATAACCAAATTTTGTTCAGAAGAAGAGAAAGATTAAAAAGTGAGAGGGATGAGGAAATTTATTATCAATATTTTGTAAATATTGCTTGATGACATTATATCTAACACTTGATCTTTTGAACTTGCTTTAGGCATATAAAGATATTCATGCTCTTCAAGGAAGAGTTGAAAATATGCCATGAAGATCTCAAGAAGTTTAATTACCAATTACTTACAAAGGTAAGTTGCTCTTTTTTATTCTTTCTCTGATTTGAAACTCAGGTTGAAGATTTTGCTAGGAATTGAGTTTTTCTTTATTCTTTATTATTATTATTTTTAATATGGACCGTTAGCATTTTCTTGATTTAAGAGAAAAATGTGAATGTGAATATGCATTTTTTTGCTTTATTTAAGTTTTGTGAGTTAGTGGAGCTATCATGAATTATACAATACATGTTGCAGCTCCGATAGATTATAAAATATATGTCACAGATTACTTTGTTTCTTTATAAACGTACAAGAACTCTCTATTTATATGTTTTATTAACAAAATGAAGCTGCTTCCTTCACTGATATTATACTTCAAAGTAACACACCACTTTATGTGAAATCTTAAAGTCTACTAATCATGCATGTCAAACCCCATCAATTATTTCATAGCATGTGAAGATGTCCCTAAATGCATACAGATGTTGAACATTCAACCGAATATCTCTGAATTTCTCGATAGTACATTAAACATGTAGAATACTGTTTAGGGTGTGTAACATAAAGCAACCGTTTTTAGTTCTCAATAAAAGATATCAAAATTTAGCTATATTAGAAACTCAATTTCTCTTATATCGATGATATCAAAGAAATCAATATTATTTGATATATTGTATTGTTGAGACTATAGCTTGCCACTGCAAGCAATATGAAGACTTACCATCGACAAAGTATTATTTGTTCTCTTAAAATTTGAATTTTGTGATATGAGTTTGTTTAAATTTCTTAAGATTATTGCATGGTGATCTTTATTTCAGAAGATATGAGAGGCTATTTTTTTACACCTAGAAGTATCACACACAGTGTAAAGATGTATGGAAATCTTTGTTTATAAACCAAATTTTTTGTTCAGAAGAAGGAGAAAGATGTAAAAAGTGAGAGGGATGGAGGAAATTTATTATCAATAGTTGTTATATATTGCTTGATGACATTATATCTAACACTTGATCTTTTGAACTTGCTTTAGGCATATAAAGATATTCATGCTCTTCAAGGAAGAGTTGAAAATATGCCATGAAGATCTCAAGAAGTTTAATTACCAATTACTTACAAAGGTAAGTTGCTCTTTTTTATTCTTTCTCTGATTTGAAACTCAGGTTGAAGATTTTGCTAGGAATTGAGTTTTTCTTTATTCTTTATTATTATTATTTTTAATATGGACCGTTAGCATTTTCTTGATTTAAGAGAAAAATGTGAATGTGAATATGCATTTTTTTGCTTTATTTAAGTTTTGTGAGTTAGTGGAGCTATCATGAATTATACAATACATGTTGCAGCTCCGATAGATTATAAAATATATGTCACAGCTATAGAATGAAAGGATTGAGCAGGCTTGTGAGAATTTGATCATCAATTATGAACTTATAGCTGCAAGTTCTAATATTTTCATATGTACAAATTTAACTAAAGTGTCATGTGTTTAATTATTCTATTCTAATATTATAAATTAATGTAATTATTTGTTATTCAGTTAACGTTTCAATGGTTATTAATAATTTGTTGGCAATAAGCCCAGAACTGTCTCATATTAGAATATTACCAAGTTGATTCGATCCACATTTTACAATTGTCAAATTTTTTTGCTAATATTCAATCCTATTCCTAAATAAATAGACACATATATACTGAAATTAAGATGGGCGAGAATGGTGATCTCATTGTAACTATTTTAGGCTCCTTTGTTTTAATTTTTATTATTTCTAATTTAGTGCTTTGTAAATTCTAACATTTTTTGTGCTAAAAGATACTAAAACTTCATCATAGTAGAATTACTTAGACATGCTCAAAAGGAATTTTGTAGTGCACAAAATGTGAGTGCGTTGAAAGAAGAATTAAAATTGATTTTGACAATCTAATTTACAATAATAAAAAAATACAATTATCATGAATTTACCTTATATTTTCATGTATCACAATGTCTAATCTATTGATTTTAACTATTAAATGATGAAGGGAATAATTGAGTTTTTGTTGGTCATATGCCAAGATTTTGTAGTATAAACAGAGCTGTTGAAAGGAAAGTCAAAACGTATCGACATGGAAATATATATAGTCATAACTCCTCATCCCATCGGAGTGACTGATCCTTAAAGAACTAAGGTTTTTACTCATTAATGTGGAAAATTTCTCTTTCAAAAACTAAGATTGTTCCTCATTAGTAGTTTCAATGCATTTTAATTCAAGAAGGTCCTGCAAATCATGTCCATGATTGTTCTCATTTGTTTCTATCTTCAACATTGATTTAATCTCTTAATAGGAATCCTTTTTGATCAATTTCATCAGTTATGAAGTTTGAATATCACAAAATTTATGTGCAATTTGATTGACTATGTCAGTTATTTTTTTCTAACTCTCTCATGACAATCTCAATTGTTTCAACTCTTTGTCCTTTAATATGTAGCTGAGCTTCTCAGAAATCAAAGACCTCACAAAAGCAATCCTCAGAAGAAAACCATGTAATAGGAGGAAGAAATATTGCTACTTATTTGGAGGTTTCATTTCATTTCTTATTGTATTCTTTTTGTTTACTAAGTATTAAAATACTTCATACTCCATTTTTTCTTTTAGGAACCTTGAGCATATAAACTGATATATATGCCATAATTTTATATTCTTTTGCCATAATTTATGTGCTAATTTAATTCTGATACAAATGTTATTCCTTTTTTTGTTGGTCAGGTTTCAGTTTTTAGGCTTCATGGTCTTCTCATCAATCTAGCCGCATCCTTCTCAAATCAGGTTTATGTTCTTTTCCAAGTAAAAGTTGAAATTAAAATGAATCGAATATTTAGATACCCATGGTTTCTTATTACTCTTAGAATAATAATATCATAACAACTTTTATTTAACTATGTTCTTAATTAACAACTGTCTTTTAATGTTGTTCCTTTTCTAATATAATTCCTACATATATAAAATTTAAAATTTCAGATTTTCTTCTTTTGGCTTTGGTCTGTTCCTTGCAATTTGGTTGCATTAATAACTAAGTATATCCAGATCTGTCTCTTTTATATTTTGCGACTAATGTTAAATGATTGTTGATGCTACGTCTTATTGCGGAAAATGCAATCTCATTAGCAGTGTTCTTTGGAGCCATGACTTTGAAACATGATGCTGCAGTCTTTTATCCTTAATGACTTCAACTAACTCATTAGTTGCGACGTTGTATGCCATATCTTTAGGACAGTTAGATGTTTGTGTTTCGAGCCATCAATCTCCTAAAAATCAAAGTGTTATACTTTCAAGTTCAAGAATTAGAAACTCAACCATTACTCTCGATTAACTAGGCAATAAGTCACAATAGACACGTGTGCCTATCAGCACAATGGAATAATTTATAGCAACTTCATGTACGTATCATATGGGAAATTCGTTTAAACATAAAGTTTAATATGCTTTATAAGTTCAATTGTACAATAATAATATGTAATTAAAACAAAGAGGAGGGGTGTTTCAAGTGCAATGATAGAAAAGAGGCGAGGGCCGTGCTTGGCACGGGGTACATACTAGTTTAATTAGACTAGACTATGGTCATTCTGAACAATATATGATTATGATTTAAGAAAGATGGTCAACTTCCAAGAAAAGATGGGAGCACTATTCCCTATATTTACTTCAGCATTTGTAGTTCACAAATTAATAAAATGTTCAAGGATACATGAATATGATATATGTTTGAGGAAAGTTGAATTGTGAATTGTAAATTGTAAATATATTATCAAATATTGATTTAGTCTAGCAAAGACATTAATATTGAGATTCAGCGTCATAGTCATCGCTTAATTTGGGTTAATTCCTTTATATGAATACACATCTAAGCAGATCCTCATTCATGTCTCTGCTCGTGAAAGTGTTGGATCTGATATGCAAATCTAAAGGGGGTGAAAAGGGTTGCTATCACTTTTTGCTAAAAAACATAGAATATGAAATACATAAAATAAAAATAAATAATGATAATTAACCACAAATAACAATCAACAAAGGACACGCAAGATTTTGTGGTGGTTCGGATAACAATTCTACATCCACTCATCCTTCTCACAAAAGGACTTCCTAACTTTGCTAAGAGTTCTTATGAATTACAACTCAACTCTTACAAAGATCACACCCTGTAATTTAATTAAAACCAGTTATCTAAGCTAACTCTTCACAATGAGTGGCTCCTAACCCTAGCTAGATCCAATTCCTCGATTCACCATGGCTTGAGTATGCTGGAAACCCTCAATTCACACTGGCGTGAGTACACTGTAAAAACAAGTTTAACCTAATAAAAATTAAAAAAATTTAAGTGCAATACAGAAATATCTTACAACGCTTTTTTTATTAAGATAATTCTCCAAAAATTTTGTTGTGAAGATTTGGAAGAACGATGATGATGACGAGATCCAGCGGTAGCACTCCAGAAGGTTGATGATCAGATGATGAAGAACGACATCGAGAGTGCTTTTTGAGAAGCTTGAGCAAGATCCTTTCACTAACTTGAAACCCTAGCTCTCTCTTCCTCTTCCTTTTTCTCTCTCTCAATTGCGTCAGGAATATCTCTAAAAATCATGAGGAAAGAGTTTATATACCATCAGTAATGAACGGTTAAGATTGAGTCCAAAAAATATCAAAAATCACAAATCTAACGCTCAATCATCTATGGTCGGACTTAATCATCGATGTGTTACTGTTCACCCTTCGATGGTTCTGTTCATCCATTCATGGTTACTATTCACCTCTCGGGGAAAATAACAATTTGTAATTATAGACCATCGATGAGTCACTATAGACCATCGATGAGCTCAACCTACCATTGATGATTAGATAGATCAGATCGAGAACTTTTCGAAACGCTATTTATAATAGCGATTTGGATAACCGAGTCAAAAGTTATGGCCTGTACAAATTTCAGCCTCAATATATGTTTAAATCCTGCTGCTGACTGTTTCGACGGTATTTAATTAAAATATTCATATCTGGGCTATACATCTCCAAATTATGTTTCAATTGTTCTTGTGGATTTGTGAGAATGAGAAGAATATTATCATATGCTCAAAAATGATTTTCACTCTTAATATTTTTTTTTAAAAAATTAGTTGTGATTAACTTATCGTCTTGCTCTTTTCAATATCGAACTTGATTTAAACTTCTTGTAACCTGTATAAAATATCTCGAACATATATTAGGCTAATATGAAGGTTTGTTATTGAAGACTCCAATAGCAAAAGCTCAATCATATGCAGGATTATGATTTAAGTAAGGGTAAATTACACTTACCCCCCAAGAACTTTTAGCATTTTCCAGTGAACCCCCAATAAGTTTTAAAATCATAGTAAGCCCCCAAGTATATTTAGCTATAGCAATAAAGCCCCCAAGTATATTTAGCTATTGCAATAAAGCCCCCAAGTATATTTAGCTATTGCAATAAAGCCCCCAAGTATATTTAGCTATTGCAATAAAGCCCCCAAGTATATTTAGCTATTGCAATAAAGCCCCCAAGTATATTTAGCTATTGCAATAAAGCCCCCAAGTATATTTAGCTATTGCAATAAAGCCCCCAAGTATATTTAGCTATTGCAATAAACACCCCTACTAATTAACTTTCAAAATCACATTAAAACCATAATAACTTTTGGAATTGCAAAAAAACCCAATTAGTTTTTATGTTTTGCAGATAACATCTATAAATTAGAACCAAAAAACAACACATAAAGGCATTTTGAAAGACTATTTCAAGAAAAAAAATCCAGATGCCAATCTAGGCACAAGCAAGAGGAGAACAAATTACAAAAGATCAAAGATTTTTGTTTTTTAGGGTTGAAAGTATAAAAAGATTATAATATTTTTAATAATTTAAGGGTATTTGCAATTGGTCTTCTTAAGTCATGTGAGCTACACGTGTCATGTTAGATATAAATAGTGTTAACTTTGGGGTTTTTTTGTAGAAGTTCTAGGGCGGATTTAGTGTGATTTTAAAAGTTGCTAGGGGTTTTACTGCAAAATGCTGAAAGTTCTTGAGAGTTTATTGTAATTCTGAAATTTATTGCGGGTTTACTATAAAATGCTGAAGGTTTTTGAGGGTTTACTGTAATTTCCCCTTTAATTAATGTCTAGTATGGACCTTTAACATAATAAAAGTACTCTACCTTGTAGACAATGTACTTACTATAAGTATAAAAGTTTTAAGCTTCACCCAATAATTCAATTAGAATTTAATCTGACAGACCTAAGACAGAAAATGGAAGAGATTTCCATAATGATGGCTCAAGCTTTAAAATCAAAAAAAAAAATATATATATATATAAACCCCACATGTCTTCATCTCAAGCATAAATCTAAAACCAAACGAAGCAAATTAATAAGAACAAGCAAAAGCCTAATTGGCAAAATTGAACCTCAATCCTCCATACCCTCAACAAGTTAGCACATGCGTTTAAAACAAAGAAGCCTAACAAAAATACCACCCACATTCCAAAAGCTCATCCTCCATACCCTCATTCCAAAAGCTCATCCTCCATACCCTAAACCAGTGAGTACATTAATTAATAAAGACATATACACACTTACGACAGAGAGGGGGGCCAATCTCTACATATACCCTACCTCTGAAAACTGAGAGCATGTGCAGAATAAAGCAGTATCTCACATGAGAGCTACTTCAATGATTAACTGTAGAGATTATTTCTCATTCCTATATATTGAGATCTATAAACCTCTACCTCTAAGATTTTATTGTAGATGACGAGGAGATGGTGAGCTTAGAGCATGGAGGTATCTAGGGTTTCGAGATCCCGACATCTATGAATGGAACAAAATGAAGGCTGAGAGTGATGAAGCCAAACCAAAGGAATGGAATGGAATTGGATTGCCGAAATCTCTCTTTGTACTGTATATGTCACAAGTTGTTTGTAGTGTACTATAGTGTTTGGCGGTAGTCAAGGAGGGGGGAAACAAGAATATTACAACAAACCAACAAACAATGAAACAACGAAGCAAACGAAAGTGGAAAAAGGAATTCGGTAACTGTTGATATGGAATTACCCGCTGAAAATTTGCTGTTCTTTTCTAAATTTTGACTGAATTTTACAGGCTGGGTATAGATAAATATAAGGCGCTCACTATTTAGCTGAAGAAATTAAACAGAGTTCATGTAAAAACATGGATCTGCAACCAGGGTCGTGAGTTTGAAGGATGAATTTTCTTGCTCTTGATCTTTAATGGGTTGTTTGTTTCTATGCATTTTGCACCCGTACATTAAAAAAAATGGAACCCACAAGTTAAAAATTATGGATTTTTAACAAACACATTGTTTGTTTATTATTTATTTTACGCGGATTTAAGATTGCCCTATTGAATAAATGCATCAAATATAATTCTCTAAAATTATGATGACTTTAACTGGATTTATGAATTTAGTCGCATATCCTCAACAAAATTCATGTATAACCAAACAAAATTTGATTGGATTTTAACCCTCATGCAAATCCTCTTTAATATCCATCACAAACAAACGCAATTTTAATTATGTGTTTTTAAAATCTACTAAATGCATCAAGATTAATCCACAAACCAAACAGCTCCCAAATGGTGTAGAAAAAGATACTTAGACTAACAGTTGCAATATTATAGCTTTCGTATAGAAAAACTTGAATTTATCTCATTAATACACATAGCTTGATGCAAAACCCCTTTTTTCTAACTTAAGAAATGAGTGCATACAGAGATTATCAGTATTTCAAGGTCAAAAGTTTAATAAGCATTGGTTAAGCTTAAAAGGTCACAAGAAAATTCCCAAATGCTATTGCCGATTCACCATTCAATTGAAATAAAAATAAAAGCTTAAAAGATCACAAGAAAATTTCCAAACTACTACTGCTGATTAATCCTTCAATTGAACTAAAAATAAATCCACCTTTCCTTCAGCGACCTTGATGTATAGGCACTTATCAGACTCACTGACTTGATACCCATTGTTACGAATAACCCCATCGAACTTTTTATGCCAGAGTTTCAGTGCATGTTTAAGTCCATATAGAGACTTAATAAGTTTATAAACTTTATCAGCTAGAGCATCAAGTCATTCTGATTTCTCCATGTAGATCTCTTCTGTGAGGTCTCCATTGAGAAAGGCAGTCTTCATATCCATCTGATATATGACAAACCTTTTTATCGCCGCTCATGAGATAAGTATTCTGATGGTAGTGATCCTGCAAACTGGTGCATAGATATCAATGAAGTCTATTCTTTCTCTCTGAAAGAATCCTTTTGCTACCAGTCTTCCTTTGTACTTCTCAATAGTACCATCAGGATGAAACTTCTTCTTAAAGATCCACTTGCAACTGATAGGCCTTGCACCTCTAGGTACATCCTCCAGCTCCCACGTGTGATTTTGAATCAATGAATCCATCTCATCATCTATAGCTTCTTTCCACAGGAGAGCGTCCATTGACTACATTGCTTCTTGGAAAGTTTGTGGGTTTCTTTCCATATTATAGGTGATAAAATCATCTCTAAAATATTTCTGTCTTCTAACACACTTGGAAGGTGGTTCGGTAACTCCTTCAACATTGACATTTTTAGTTTCTCGTGAAACTGGCTCCTTTGGTGCATCTGACGTACTAGCATTCCTCTGTTATATCTTTGAGTAATAAGCCTTTATCTTTAATAAATTTATCCTCAAAGAATTCTACATCCCGAGCTTTAATGATGGAGTTGGTTCCAAGGTCTAGGAACCTGCAAGCGTCACTATCTTCAGCAAGCCAAAAAAAACAAATTTGTTTGTCTTTGGTCCAAGCTTAAGCCTTTTGATATATGGAACCGAACATATGGCAGACACCCCATACTTTGAGACTATCCAAAGGATCTAGATATCCCAACCATAACTGATGAGGAGTACTATCAGTTTTAGAATAAGGTACTCTGTTCAGAATTCAGTTTACCATTAGCAAAGTCTCTCCCTAATAGCAGGTAGGTAGACTAGATGTGATTAGCATGGAATTCACAATCTCGGTCAATGTGCGATTCTTCCTTTCTGTAATTCAATTAGATTACGAAGAATACAGAGCCGTAGTTTCAGCAATGATTCCATGCTCCTTAAAGTATGCTTCTGACTTCTTAGATCGGTACTCTCCTCCTCTATTGCTCCTGAGTCTTTTCACCTGAAGTCTAAGATTCTTCTCCACATGAGTCCGAAACTTGATAAACTTACTGAATGATTCATCTTTAGATTTCAGTACGTAGATGTGACAAAAGCGAGAATGATCATCAATGAAGGTGATGAAGTACTTCATGTCGCCTCGAGTGACGAAGCTCTTGAAATCACAAGTATCTGAGTGCATCAGATCTAATAGGTTAGTGCTCCTTGTGACACTTGGAAAGGGCTTCCTTGTTAACTTCACTTGCACGCAGACTTCACACTTCTTAAGTTTGTTACCCCACATTTTGAAAATAATCCTAACTTTTCCATGCTATATATTTTTCTATAATTTACATGTCCTGACCTATTGTGTTATAATATAGAGGAGTAAGCAGAAGAGGATACTTTATTTATAATTGAGTTAGGTATAATAGTATTGATCTTATACTTGCTATCAGTATGATATGCATTGCTAAAATATATTTTCTTAAAAGATAACACAACATTTCCTCCTTAGAAATCTAGTCTCATACCTACGTCACACAACAGGCATTTAGAGACTAAGTTTTTGGTAATTGAGGGAACATGTTTCACATTCTTGAATGTGAGTGTCTTCACTGAAGAAAGAGTCAGCACCACAGTCCCAGTTCTAAGAACAGGAACTACAGAATGATCAACCATTGATACATTTTCTTTGGTAGCAACATAAGAAGAGAACAAATATCTGTTGGAGCAGACATGAAAAGTAGCACCTGTATCTAACCACCAATCAGAGACGTTGTTGGGAGTTGTCACTTGGAAGAGCATAGTCACACAATTGTCAACTTGATTAATATTGTGTGTTGTTCCCTTCTTTTGTGCTTTACAGTCCTTGATAAAATGTTCTTACTTCCCATAGTTAAAGCATTTGCCGCTCTTCTTGAAATCTTTTTTTTAACATTTAGATTCTTCGGGTGGTACTTCTTTTTGTTAAATTACTTTTTCTTCTTCTTGGAAGAAGAACTAGTACCCTTCTCAGAGTTAGCATCCACTATGTTAGCAGACGCCTTCTGCTTAGCAAGGATCTCATCCTTCGTGCGAGTCTGAATATCGTCCTCGATCCAAATGAACCTCTTCAAATTAGACAGACTCATCCGTCTTTTCCTTCTTCGAATGTCCGTAGAGAATGACACTCTAGATAGAGTAAGCTTGTTGACAATTGCACCAGAAATGAAGGTTTGACAAAGATTGATTTTTTCATCCTTCAGCTTCAAAACAAGCTTTTCAAGCTCTTTGACTTGAGGCAAAACCTCAGCGTTATCTTCGAATTTGAAGTTCGGAAACTTGTCAATGAGGCGTAATACGAGTCGTCGTGCGAGCACCTATGATCGCAGAATTATCAAAGGTGGGTTGAGAAGAGGATGACAGAAACACAAGAATAATTCAGTATGTGGCGAAGAAAAATACCCTCTCTAGATTATGAGTATGAAAAGATTACAATCCCTCTATCACAATCTCACTAGAATCGAGAACAAACTCTCAATTATCTCTAAACCCTAATCTCTCTTAATTAGAATCTCTCTTTGATTACCTCTGATTGATTAGAAACCCTAAACAACCTCTTTTATAGGTGTAATAACGTGGATAGCAAAGTGGTAAATAACCAAACCCAAACCCTACATGAATTTGTGCAAACAGAAACCCAAACGAACCAGGAAACCGTCGATGAGTCGACTCATAAACATGCATGAGTCGACTCATGCCAAGTGAGTCGACTCATGATGAGGTGAGTTGACTCGTCAGAAACTTTCGACAAAACGACTGGGTTTCGTGAGTCGACTCATGACAGGCATGAGTCGACTCAACCTGATGAGTCGACTCATGTATATGTGGGTTTCGTGAGTCGACTCATGACAGGCATGAGTCGACTCAACCTGATGAGTCGACTCATGTATATGTTTGAGTCGACTCACGGGCTGAAAACTATATACTTCGATTCTTCGATTCGCCATCTCTTCCACGCTTCAACCTGCGTTCCACTGTATTATTTTATACTTCTATTCTCAAGTTACCATAAGAATCATCTATCCTCAAGCTCCTATAGGATCGCTAAGTTCTAAAGAGAAGATACACCCGTATCATAGTCCCCCCATTAGGAATTTGAAGTCTCATTCAAGTTAGGACTTCAGCTGAGGAAACTCAAGAGCTCCTCCATCCTTTCTGTACCACTTGGCTTTGCTAGGAACTTGATATCGACGTACAACTAGAAACGACTCCTTCGTTCCTCACCTCATCGTAGTCGTCTTCCGCTGCAACATACAACTCCTTTTCGATGGCTCGTCATGAAGTCTAATACACAGTGAGATAAACTTCTTGCTTGCATTCACTAGCCTCTTTGCTAGCATCACCATCGCCAAGTTTGCCTCACTCGGAAGAGACGCCGAACAAAATATGAACTTTTTACCATCCTTGGTGAATGTGTACTTCTGAGCCCGCCTTTCGTAGATCGCGTATCTATCTCACAAGTACGGATTGCCCAGTATAACCTGACAAACATCTAATGGAATGATGTGGCACGTGACCTCGTCAATATACGACTCGTGGAGCGCAAATCTGACAGTACATTGATCAACTACACTTAGTCCCGTCTCCTTCTAAATCCATCCCAATGGATAGGGTTTCATATGCTTGACTGTCTTCAGACCCAGCTTCTGAACCAAGGCCCCAGATATCAAATTCTTTTCGCTGTCTAGATCAACAATGGCATCAACCAAACTGGTCTTGATCTGTAATTTTAAAATAAAGAGCTGCTCTCTCGGGTCTTCGTCCTCAGTCGTGGTCTGCTTTCCCACCATAAGGTTGAGACTGCTATTGGTCTTTGCCATCCCGGGAACTTCCTTCGAACCCTGAGCTACTACATATGTCTTCTTCTCCTCCTTTTTCTTTAATCCTTTTGGCTTCAGATGAGGATCTTCTCCTAGCATCGATTAGCGATATGTTCTGTCTTCTCGCAGTGACTACAAATCAGTTTTGCTCTCCTTGGATCATCCTTCTTCTCCTCCTTATGTTTGAAACCACTAGACTCACCTCCTATCTGTTTTGCATCTCCTTTTGCCTCGTTACTCTTCTTTTGCTTGCCCTTAATGGCAATAGCTTTCATGCTCGCCTCTGTAATAGACTCGACCGTGAATAGCTGTATCTCCTTCCGGATGTATTCGTTCAGACCCACCATGTACTTCATGAAGATGGAGTATTCTTCCGTCGTGATGTTTAGAACCATCGCCTGCTGCTAGAACTCCGTCGCGTACTCTTAAACGGTTTGATTAAATCTTTAACGCAAGCCGTACGACAACGCTCCTCAAGGAACCCCACTGGATAGAACTGCTTTCTCAGTAGCTCCTTAAACTTGTTCCATGACACCGCCTTCTTCTCCTGCTTGTAGTAGGATTTTCACCATGTCAACTCATGTCCCGAAAGCTTCAAAGTTGCGAACACAATTTTCTCCTTGGATGAATATTCATAGAGAGTGAAATACACCTCCATACACTCGAACCAATCATCGAGCTTCTCCATATTGACACTCTCATTGTAAACAGGAATCTCCACCTTGAAATCAATTTTTAAGTTCTGATAGTAATTCTTACCCCCTTGATGTGGAACAGTCTTAACAATCTCAGACTCCTCATCAGAACCAGTTTTCTCGCCCTCTCCATCGGACTCTTCGAGCTTCTTCTTACCCTTCGAAGAAGATTCCTCATTTTTGTTATTTCCATTGATGAGACCTACGAGCTGATTGAGTGTAGAACCGATCGTCTCGATCTTCTTCTCCATTGCATCAAGTCTTGCTGAATTATCCCCTTCAGCCATCTTCTTCTTCCTTAATTTCTGGACTCCTTCCAATAAAATAAGAATCTTACCTAGCTTCTTGTATTGCGATCGAGTAAAGACCATACACAGGTTACCCCCCTTCATAGGATCTGATCGCTCTGATACCAACTTGATACGAGTCACCGTGCGAGCACATTTGATTACAGAATTATCAAAGGTGGGTTGAGAAGAGGATGACATAAACACAAGAATAATTCAGTATGTGGCAAAGAAAAATATCCTCTTTAGATTATGAGTATAAAAAGATTATAATCTCTCTCTCACAATCTCACTTGAATCGAGAACAAACTCTAAATTCTCTCTAAACCCTAATCTCTCTTGATTAGAATCTCTCTTTGATTACCTCTGATTGATTAGAAACCCTAAACTACCCCTTTTATAGGTATAACAACGTGGATGACAAAGTGGTAAATAACCAAGCCCAAACCCCACAGGAATTCGTGCAAATAAAAACTCAAATGAACTAGGAAACCGTCGATGAGTCGACTCATAAACATGCATGAGTCGACTCATGCCAAGTGAGTCGATTCATGATGAGGTGAATCGACTTGTCAGAAACTTTCGACAAAACGGCTGGGTTTCGTGAGTCGACTCATGACAGATATGAGTCGACTCAACCTGATGAGTCGACTCATGTACATGTATGAGTCGACTCACGGGATGAAAACTAGACTCTTTGATTCTTCGATTTGTCGTCTCGTTCCACGCTTCTGTTCGCAGGGAAAATCGTTTTCTTCATTGATGTCATTGTGATCTCAATATAACAACTTTTTGTGGTTACAAAAGATCCGGTCTTTTTTAGATCCGGTTACAATGAAAATCAAAGAAAAATAAAGAAAAATTACAACTTTCTCCTTGTGAACAGATCGCGAGCTCCTGTTTTGCGGTCGCTCGCTTCTGTGGGTTCTTTGCCAACGCCGGGGTTAATCCGTGGACCACCGCGCGATCTAGATCCGGTCGGATCTACACGACTTGACGGGTATTATTCCACAAAGGGAATAATAGCCGGGAGGGATTAGTTCACTAAGGAAATAATCGCTCGGATCTCGGGATCTAAGACCAAGCTTAGATCCGGAGTGTGATATCGTGTAGATCTCAGATCTGTTCTTTGCCTCCTCTCGAAATCCTGCCTTTTTGCTGACAGGATCGCTCGCGACGATCAGATCTGGATGTCCAATGTCTTCAAGTCTTTCAAACTCTAAGCTCAGTCTCAATCCGGCCCAGAGTTTCGGCTCTCAAAAGTCCAACCTTCCTAAAAGAACAACCCCCTCTCCTATTTATAGCCCAAAGCGTCACTATGCCCATGTGCACGTGTGGCCAACACTCAGATGGCCGGCCACCTCAAGGTAGGCTCGGCTCACTGCCCGAGCCACCAAGAGCGTGCTCCGGCCGCGCCACCAGAGGTGGCTCGGCGGCCACCTTGGTGGGCTCGGCCATCGAGCCACCCTCTTGCGTGCTCGGTGGTGCGCGAGCCACCTTGCTGGCCGTGCCGAGCCACCAAGGAGTGGCTCCGGCCTCCGAGCCACCAATGGTGGCCTCTCCGAGCGTAGCTCGGCCTCCGAGCCACCAATTGGTGCTCGGCAGGTAGCGCCGAGCACCCAAGGCTGGCTCGGCCACCCGAGCCACTTAGCGTGGCTCGGCCGAAGCCACCACTTGGGCCGCCACCTTGGTGGCCTCGGCTGCAGCCGCCTCGATGACTTAGTTTCTGAAGCATCTTTCGCGTTCGTGTTCGCCGCGTCAGTCCGCTTCATCCGGTTGCATTCGTATTATCTGTTTACCCAGCTTTTACTGTTTGATCTAGGACTCTTGATTTTGGTATCCGGATCCTGATTTGCAGTAAATCCGCATTGGCGTTGAGTTCGAATCCATTCTATGCGGTTGAATGAACTCGTTGATCTCCCTGAAATCGTTGGCTTGATTCCGCACTGCCCGAATGGATCCATTCCGGTACTTTGCGTGCGATTCGTCGATCTCGTCGCCTCGTGGTCTGATCGGCTTTGTGCCCGAGACTGTGCTAAGGGACTAATAAGTAATTATATGCTACAGATACCCCCTCCAAAGTATTTCAGTCTCGCTCTTTTATAAAAGCAGCCTGGAATACTTGGTATATGATTGTCCCAAACCTTCAGTCGGTGCCTAACGCGGACCTTGGAATGCTTCTGTTCTTCGATTCCTTTAATTCTCCAGGCTATTTCCGGTGCTTTGTCGAATGCTCCGTAGAGTTCGGTACTGCATTTATTGTCTTGACCTGTGTCGCGAATTTTAAACTTGAAGTCGATTCCTGATTGCTAATCTTTAGCTGACCATCGATTGTTGGCGTCGGCAGTCTTTATCTGCAACGCGTTGTCCGGCCGTCGTGTTGTGCAGCTTATCCTAGAATAATAAAAACATTCTCCAGGAACTTCCTCAACGAAAACATTTATGGGAACAGTTATATACTACATATACCTTATTGGCAGTTAATTTCCTTGTGCCCAAATGAACTTGCAAACCGGTCTGACAATGACCCAAAAAAGGTAGTAATTAGCGCTCAAAAAATCCTCTGACTCTATCCGATCATATGGGAGAGGAGTGAATAAATGATGGGCTTAATCGTCGGTCGATTTGAAGTCGTTTCGACACTCGGTTCAGCTTAAATTTAGCTTCCGATTCAAAACCGGTCCGGTCCGGTTCGGTTCGGTCTGGTTCAAGGCCGGTTCACCCTTTAAAAGGGGTCTTTTTTCTTTTCTTTTCCCTCACCTAGGGCCGGCCACCTCTCTCTCCTCTTTTTTGAATTTCTCTTCCCTCGAGCATCCGTTCTCCCTCAAAACTTGATATCCGTCTTAGATCTAGCATTCCTTTGGATCTTTGACTGAGAAATCCCTCGAAACTTCCATTTTTAGAATTTCTCTCAGGCCCCTCGAGCGCGTGGTTCGAGCACTTTTCAAGATCTAATTTTTATTGGATCTTCGAGCTTTCCCTCAGGTATATCTTCCATAATTTTAGCATTTTTTTATGCTTAATTTAATTTATGAACTTGTGGGATTGCATGCGAGGGTTAGGATTATGATTTGGCGCCTCGAGCTTATCTTTCAGGGGGTAGAATTGCAATAAAAAGAGGATTTTTTCTAGATCTGACCTCTTGATTTATTTTGTAGGTCATTATGTCGCGAGTCTCGAGAGGTCGTTCCCCTGCTGCATCGGCTGACGGCGTGCTTCCTTCATATGCTGGTGAGCTATTTTTTGCATATTCGAAATTTTACAAATTAGCCCTCTTTTTTCTGAAAATTTGCAAAATGGTCATTTTAACCCCACATTGTTCTCCTTGGTGAGGCAATCGGGAAGAGCCTTGATTCTCCTTGGTGAGGATCGACGCTTTAAAGATAGGTTTTGCTTGGTCAAAACCATATCTCAAAATAAAGGGGGCGTTTTGACGCTGCATTGTGTTTTATAAGGCAGGGATATATTATCGATATGCCCTATCTTATAAATGTACAATGTGGCCAAATCGTCTCACCCTTTATAAGGTAATGACTCTATCTTACTGATTTGTAAGATGAGTTCAACTTCCTTTTATACCTAAAATTAACAAACACTTAATTGCTTGTTTTCAGTGGAGTATCCTTCTGGAGCCTTTTCGCCTCATGCGGTGAACGAACGTCGTGACGAGTATTATTCGACGTCTGATGATTTTTCGCCCATTCCGCTTGCTTCCCAGTTTGTTCCGGGCACGTCGACAGAGGTTGCCCAAGTGGTGAAGGAAGGTGGACATCGAGCCCTTCGTCAGCTGATTACAGATGCGCCCCTCGTGAAGGATGCTAGTTCCGTTCAGTCTCTCAGGAAGACTGATTTCTTGTTTGGCGATTCTGTCAGAGATCCCGATAAAGCATTTATTGACGCCGAGCAGTGGCTTCATAAGACTGGCAATGGCTTCTTCTATTTACCGAAGATTCCTCGGCACCGTTCCTTGACTGAGCTCAGGCGTCAGGCTGTGAAACGGGAGATGTCGTGGTGCTTGACAGAGGAGCATGAGAGCGTTCACTGTGGCTACATCACTCATCAGGCAGCTCCTGGTTCGCAGCCAGGAATCAATTGTTGGACTGCCGTCCTGCGAGTGCTGGGAACTAGATGCCAACCGCCCACGCCTAACGAGTTCCTTGCTCTGCTTCCAACTTTGAGGAATCGCCCCTCGCTAACTTAGGACGGCCGAGATGGCCTTACACCGCGCACATATTCTATGTTTGGGTCCCATTCTTTGGACAGCGTTAGTGGCTTCGTATGACAAAGTACGCTCTGAGCCGTTGGACGAGGTGCGCAGGAGTTGCGCACCTTGCGGGTCTTTATGAGCCATTTGTGCCACCGATGCATGGTTACCTGTTAGTGCGCAGCATTTCTTTGCCCTATGACGCCAGCTTTTAATCCGGATTCGAACACTTTTGTTGACTAGGCACGTGAGAGTTGGTTTTGCGCTCTTCATGCAGATGCATAAATTCTGGTTTGCCCATGGCCGTCAGATGTTTATTACCAGGAGTTATTTTCTCCTTCAACATGAATTGAGTCAGCCTGAAGGATTCGGCATTGCCGACCGCTACGAGACCTATATGTGACCTCACCTTGTCACTATCACATTGCCTTTGGCGCTAGCTCTAAGCCCCCTAGCTAGAGGACCAAATCAAATGTGAGCCTGAAGCAGTATCGCCACTCATATTTTGTTTAAGTAAATCTGGAGACGCCATTTCTTGGCAACACTATTAGTGAACTGGCACCGACTGACTCCTTCAGAGCGTTAATGAGCTGCTACAAGAAGACTGACGCCCACTCCTATACCATTAGCCAGTCCTGCGAGTGCGCTTTCCTGCAGCGGACTAAATTTCAAATCATTCTTATGCTATGCCGACCGCACCGCATTCGTCCGATGACTCTTCTTGCGCCGCTTACCTTAGCCATCTGGTCATGGGTTAAAGAACATGACGTGAGTTCCGTATCATCCGGTGACGCTCTGCCATTGGAAGCTGCTTTATCCTGCGGTTCAACTTGCTACAGAAAGCGAACTTTCCCTTCTTCCGGTGATGTGGCTAACACTTCATCGAGCGGCCTATCGCACAGATTTCCGCCGTGCTTTTACACGGGTGAATATAATATTCGCGCGACTCAGATTCCTACTACTAAGGTAGGAGCTTCCAGTATGTTATTTGAGGCTTGGTTCGTCCTCACACAATCTGCGCTACCGCATGCATTGGACACTCCTCCCTTACTACAGCTGCTTGAGAATGCGTGTAATAGCGAGGATTCTCTGATATCGGAGGCAGCTTACAGGCTCCACAAGTGCTGGGCCGTTCTCTACACTCGCAGTCTCCAGCCGGCTATTCGAATGTTGATTGATGAGGAGAAGCGTAATATCCATCTTATTTAGATATCGGCTGCTTTAATTGGCTAGTGAACATCAGGCCGGGCTACCTGACTTTCCGGGTGGGGAATCAGTGTTTTATAGAGCCATATCTACCCTGCCGATTCGCTCGCCAGTTTGGTTATGACCAGCTTTATGTTGGGAACCCGCGCCAGCAGCTTCGGGCTCATGGAGGTTTGGTGGACGGTCTTCGTGCATGGTTGTGGACCGTGACAGGCTGCACTGGTGCTAGGTTTAGTCTCCCGGGTACTGAGCGACAGCTGAACCTCACTTTCTTGAGCTGCAGGTGGTTGTTAGCAGCTAATAAAACTGTCCCTGTGAAGCCTATTGAAGAGTTGGTGGCCGAAGAAGCCTCTCAGACTGATTCTCATGTGATCCGGGATGGTGCTCGGTCACAGAGGGCGCGGGGCAAGACCCGCCGACTTGATGCAGAAGGTCGAGAGTTTCCTCAGCTGAAGTTCTAACTTGAAAGGGACTTCAAGTTTCTAAAGGGGGACCCATGATATGGGTGTATATTCTCTTCGGAAAAGCAATCCTCATGGGAGCTTAAGGATAGGTGATTCTCACGATATCTTGAGAATAAAGGCGTGGTTGTGATGCAGAAGGTCATAGGGCTTTTAGTTCTGCTGGAGAGGCCTCAGGCGGAGATCCTGAAGACTACGATGCAGATTTCGAGCGAGGTTAGTCACCCATCTTTTCTTTCTGCATTTCCAATTTGCTATTCCTGACCACTATCTGATATTTCAGGTACAGCGACAAACAGTGAAGAGGAATTCCGTCCTTTTGCCCAGGCAAGACCTTCGACTACTGTCCGTGTCGATAGGCAGAAGAGACTAGCCCATAAGCCGCCTGCAGATTCGCGGGCATCTGAGATGGACTTGGCTGGTGATGATCCTGCTTGCGACAGAGGTAACATCTACTCTATAGATCATTCTCTTGATTGTTTAGATTTTTAGGCTCATGCTTTCCCATTCTATGCAGGAGAGCGCGAGGAAGGGGAGATGAGTTTCGATCCTGCTCCTCATGAGTTTGTATCTTCTGGTGAGCCTGACTCACCTTACCAGGTAGAAAAACCTGCAGAAGCCGCCGACTTTAGGGAGGCTACCAATGTAGGACCTGATTCAGTGAATCCAGATACATCTACGAGAGGTAACTTATTTCCATTGGTCATATTCTTTTCATTCTTCTTTCGTACTTACATTTCTTTGTGTCAGATTTTTCGATTGACGATTTCGACGAGGCAGGTTTGCCTGCAGACACTTCTATGTTCCACTTCATGTATGACTCTCCTCAGATCGATGGCCCGCTGCCCGAGGATATGTTTCCTGAGCCCGTACTCCCTCAGGATCCCGAGAATGGTTCTTTTGAAAGTACGTGCCTCTTCTCGAGTTAATTATAGGACTAGCCAATTTTTTGACTAATGCAGCTATAATGTAATGCATCTGAACATTCTGTTCTGTGCTTAACAGGAGCTTTTGCTGAGGCTGATCTTGCTGAGCCGGCTGTGAGACCAACTCCACCAGTTGACACACCCACAGCCGTTACGTCTCCGCTACCCCCAGCGACTCAAGGGGAAGGAGGTATAAATTAAGCCGCTGAAAATGTCATTTATTTCCTTATTAAGGCTTTTTGACGGATTTCTCCTTTTTGTGTAGGGCCTTCCTCTCGGCTTCATGTCCTCGTGAAGGAGTTGTTATCGGACAATGACCCTGAGAAGATCGTCATTTGTGTAGAAGTCCGCTCTTTCTTCTCCTTTATGAATGTTATGCTTGGCAAACTCCTCCACGACGGACTTTCCCTTCGCCAGTTTAAACCATTCCTTGATTCTAAAATAAATTTAATAAGGGATGCGGGATACCCGGATCTGGCGAGAGTTATATTCGATGACCTTGACTGCTTAGAGCGTGAGCTTCAGATGTTTCACGAGCTCCGGGATGCAGGTGCCTCTTCATTCATTGCTGCTGAGTTGGATACTCGCTTACAGTCATGGCGCAGTACTCGGATGGTTGCTGAGCTCGAGATTCAGGTGCAGCGGGGCCGAATAGATCGAGTTGAGGCTAACCTTGCTACTAAATCATCCTCACTTGACGAGCTTGATTCTTCCATCGCTTCTTGTGAGACCCAGATAGATCAGCTCCGACGAGAACTCCGTGAGAAGGAGGAGACTTTGAGTATTCTCCAGATGACAAAGCTGCAGGATCAGCAAACACACACTGCTTTATCTGATGAGCTGAAGTCCTTGAAGCAGCAGCTGGTCGAGACAGAGGAAGTTGCGGTGAAGACTTTAGCCGCCAATGAAGAGTCCATCAGAGCCGAGTTGCAGGATGAGCTTAGGCAAGCTTATGATGAGAAGCTGTCTAAGTTTAGTCAGCAGATCCTTAGCCATGGGCTTGATGTATGATTTTATTTGCTGAAAACTTTGACATTTGATTCTCTTAGTGAAACTGGTTTTTATCTTTATCTTTATTATGATTCCTCATTCCGTTTGAAATGATTGACCATAATACTCATAGGATTTTTGGCAAACCCTCAGCCTTCAACGGGTTTGATTAGCCTTTACCGACTACCGTTTGAGTCGGGCTAGCATGCGGATTGTCGAAATCCGTTCCGCATGTAACGTTGTGCTAAGGGAGTAAACTCCCTTAGACTTCGTGCTATGATGTCGAATACATAGACTTCGCCATTGTTACGGGAATAGGCTACCCGGCGACACGTGTTAGGTGTTGACTTTAGGATTTTTGGCTAACCCCCAGCCTTCAACGGGTTTGATTAGCCTTTACCGACTACCGTTTGAGTCGGGCTAGCATGCGGATTATCGGAATCCGTTCCGCATGTAACGTTGTGCTAAAGGAATGAAATCCCTTAGACTTGATGCTACGACTTCGAATACGTAGACTTCGCCATTGTTACGGGAATAAGCTACCCGGCAACACGTGTTAGGTGTTGACTTTATCCCTACTTAGGCTTCGGGATAAAATACCCCGTAGAAAGTATGATTACAATACAAAGTATATAAAATATTAAATAGCCAAAGTTCAAAAACTAAACTTAAGCAAAACTACAAAAAAGCCTAAAAATACAGCCACCAACTACAAGGGGAGAATAAATCTAGAGATCATATTGAACCAATTTATTGTTGATATTCTTCTATTTTATGTTGTTAGTATTGGCAATCTAGAAGAAAGTGCCATGACGAATAAGCAGAATAGAAATGGGAATGGGGCACAGAGAATTATGGAGGATAAATTCAAATACCAGGGGGGAAATATAAATATCATCATTGAGACAAGATATTTCTTCCGCTATGACCAGTTTGATTCCATGAATTATCATGTAAACAAAAATTCCACATTATATTATTTCCAAATCATCTTGAACATAAACCCAAATAACAATCATAAAGCCGGACAGACTTATTTGCAACAAATATGACGAGAAGAGAGTTAACAAAGGAATTGTGTTCACAATATATTGCCGCAAGACCAATTTGTTTATATACTATGTAAACCAAGGACTCAAGATCATGTTATTTCTAAATTATCTGGAAATACACCCGGATCAGATGAAGTCGGACAAACATATTTGCATCAAATATAAAGAGAAGTTAATGAAACAGAATGAAAGTCCTCACTAAGAAATTAGTGTAGCAAAGAAAATTTCATAATTAAGGTGACAGAACTAAAATTTAACTATAATAAATACTAAGATAGTTCAAAAATAGCCCTTTGTCACAACAATCTACAAGAGATGTGATCAAGCAGACGCTGCAGACCTATAAATTAGACCTTCACGGTATAGCCGGACAAACGCCTCTATTACCGCCTTGCATCTCTTCTCATCCATAGTGAAACACTGATAGAAAAGTTGACAAACAATATATTAGACCATGGAAGTTATATGAAATGTTAATACTTTGAAGATAAGACTACAGTTTTCGGCACCAACAATGATACCTCACGAGACCAATCAAGAGAAGCTCCAAGCCGACGTTCTTGGTTCAATATGGTACCTCCATACTCATTTTTCCATTTCCAAACCTATTAAATGCAAGCAACAAGGTTGGATCCAATGAAAGTTGAGTGATCAAAAGCCTATGTCAGATAAATATTTCCTTTGTAGAGGTAAAATCAATGTTGAAAATATTGATAGCAAATGATGTAACCCTTAGCTTCTCGATAGGTGAAAATGCATACAGCATAACATAGAGCATATGTTACATGCTTTGTTGTTTTTAGATTTAAAAACAAATATAAATATATCCACATAATAAGTTTAATAAATGGGACAATGATATCAAAAAATAATAGATTGAAATCGTAATAAAAGTTCCAAACTTATAACAAGGCGTACTAATTTACTAATAAGTACCACAACAAAATGTTCAAATATATATGGATTTATTATTATAGAAAACCACCCCGGAACTTTTGAGGTGTCCTAGACTCCTAGTAACCCCCTCAACATTTTTTTATTATACTAAACCCCCCTGAACTTTAGGAGTTGTTGCACATGGCCCCCACAAACTGTTTTATTTCACTAAATTTCACATGAAAATTTCTCAATTAATCTCCAAATTAGCATCATCGATTCTAACATCTCCTGCGGCAAGCATGTGCTAAAAAAGATGGAAATAGTTTTTTAGTCCCAAAAAATTGCCTATTTTTCTTTTTTAATAAAAGGCTATATTTTTGGGACTAAGAAGGAATTTTAATAAAACACTACCAAACGCAACAAATAAAATCACACAAGATTTAACGTGAAAAACCCTCAACAGGGAAAAATCACGGGATCAAAATCAATCCACTATCACCTCCAAATTATAATCTTTTGCACAGATAAAAACTGCCAAACCCTCTCTCTCTCTACACTTCTTTTTCTTCTTTTTTTTTCTCTAACAATAGAAGGATATATATAGAGAAACCAAAACCCTATCTCTAGTCTAACTTCCTAAATTAGAATAAGATTCAAACTCACAATCATGATGGAACCCAAACTCCTAATCATGATAGATCTCTAATCTTATCTAATTCTCATGAAGTTGTACAAAGAATTAAAACTCTATCCCAACTTGGAGTTTGAGTAGATACCCAACAAGATGCTAGGTCCAAGTTGAATAGTTTTTTCTTGTTCAAATTTTAGTCTTTAAACTAGTTCTTTTGTGGACCAACTCTTATATGATTCAATTTTGACCTAATTAAAAAAAACTAGTTTAGACCTGACTCCATTTTGAAGGTGCCTAACACACCATTAAATTAGGAGAGCGAAGACAAAAAGATATAGAAGGATAAAATCGATACTGAAATTTTGTTATTATTGATGTCAGTTTTTATGCCTTATTATAAAATGACCGTCACTTTGCAGACCGATTCAGTGTTTTAGCCTACTTAGATTAGTTCTGGACCATATTCAGGTCTAAGGAAAACTGACCGGGACACTAAAATAATTTGTTATTCGATTATTGTTCTACTTAATTTGTTATGCGAAATAGTGGTTTAATGTAATACTCCAACCCTTGAAGAGGATGATGTGATTAGTATTGATAGATTTGATTAGAATACTCATACCACCAAGATGCATCTTTTTTTCGAGAACCCAACTCATAGAAACTCTAAAGTTAAGCGTGTTTGGCCTGGAGAAATTCTAGGATGGGTGACCCCCTGGGAAGTTTTCCAGGGAGCGCGTGAGTGTGGACAAAACGTGCTGAAAAGACATGTGATGATTTGTGAGGCCAGTCCATCAGATCTAATAGCGTACCGACTCCGGGATTCCGGGGCGGGGCTTTACAAATGGTATCAGAGCAAAGCCAACCGAAATTGTGAGAACTAAGTGCTATGCGGAGCAAAGTGCTACGTCGAGAGGGCGGGAGCCACCTCTTGAGGCCGTAGGAGCCACCTCTAGAATCTCACACGGATGGTACGGTCTTGGATGATATGATTTGGTACAACGAGGACGTTGTGAGTTTAAGTGGGAGAGTTTGTAATACTCCAACCCTTGAAGAGGGTGATGTGATTAATATTACTAGATTTGATTGGAATACTCATACCACCAAGATGCATCTTCTTTTCGGGAACCCAACTCATAGAAACTCTAAAGTTAAGCATGCTTGACCTGGAGAAATTCTAGGATGGGTGACCCCCTGAGAAGTTTTTCAGGAGCGCGTGAGTGAGGACAAA
Source organism: Asparagus officinalis (assembly GCF_001876935.1). Classification (NCBI taxonomy): domain Eukaryota; kingdom Viridiplantae; phylum Streptophyta; class Magnoliopsida; order Asparagales; family Asparagaceae; genus Asparagus; species Asparagus officinalis. The sequence goes on from NW_017972308.1 coordinate 28,067, forward strand.
ACGTGCTGAAAAGACATGTGGTGATTTGTGAGGCCAGTCCATCAGATCTAATAGCGTACCGACTCTGGGATTTCGGGACGGGGTGTTACACTTTAACTTTTATGATGTAAATTTAATAGATGTATATAGAAAATTTCAATTTGGACTAGTCAGTTTGAGAGCAGCATATCCTTCAAGATATATACAGGGCTCATGAGTATTTTTCTCAAACTTCATTGCGTTTGATGGAAGAAGCGAGACATTAAATCAAGAGATTGACGTATCCTTGAGAATCAAGTGGGAAATCTCTAGGATGCCCTACACGTCATGTCTGATTCCTATGTTTATACAAAACTTTGCTATCCAGCAGAACTAAAGGCCCTGTGACCTTCTGCATCAAGTCGGCGGGTCTTGCCCTGAGTCCTCTGTGATCGAGCACCGTCCTGGATAACACGAGAATCAAGTTGAGAGGCTTCTTCGGTCACCAATTCTTTGATAGGCTTCACACGGACAGTCTTATTAGCTGCTAGCAACCACTTGCAGCTCAGGAAAGTGAGGTTGCTGAAAAGACATGTGGTGATTTGTGAGGCCAGTCCATCAGATCTAATAGCGTACCGACTCTGGGATTTCGGGACGGGGTGTTACACTTTAACTTTTATGATGTAAATTTAATAGATGTATATAGAAAATTTCAATTTGGACTAGTCAGTTTGAGAGCAGCATATCCTTCAAGATATATACAGGGCTCATGAGTATTTTTCTCAAACTTCATTGCGTTTGATGGAAGAAGCGAGACATTAAATCAAGAGATTGACGTATCCTTGAGAATCAAGTGGGAAATCTCTAGGATGCCCTACACGTCATGTCTGATTCCTATGTTTATACAAAACTTTGCTAAAACGACAAAATCATTGACCTTAAAACACTACCACACATTTCAAACATTTACAGAACTGTTGAAGAAAATCTTCACAGCTAGCAAGCTATCAAATCATACGGCTAGGTCCAGCTCTTTGACCTACATAACGTATGTAATCGCTCTGTTTTATTTGGAATTTCATATGTTCCCATAGTTAGCCTCTAGAGATACTCAAGAACTTGGGGTGTCTCAAAGAATCCCACTAACTTCCAAAATTTCCCATGAGCTCCTATATCAGTGTTAATGAATCAACACACACTTATTTTCTACACAATGAAAATAATAAACAGCGGTGCCGTAGTAACGATCGGTTTGTATACAAAGGAGAGGAGGGAAGGGAAGTGATTCACTCAACACTGAGGGGAGGGAGTAGAAAGGAAAATGGTGGAATATATTCATTTGTGTTTGGATAGACAACGAGAAAATAGCATGGTATATTATAATATGTGTTTATTTAGAGTAGGCGATGAGAAAAGAAGGGAAGTTAATAGACCATTATACCCTTTTAATAAAATAAAAAAGAATATCTTTTGATTTTTTTTCATATAGGACAATATTGAATTTTAAAAAAAAATCCACTTGAAATCTCCCCCCTCCCAATCCGTACACTTTTGGAGGGTAAAGAAAGTGTCTAAATTTAATAATTTTCATTCATCCCATCCTGTTGATGTCAGTTATCAAACATGGAATAATTTGCAGATTTTTGGAGTGATTAAGGTCTTTTAACTCCTTCTAATATATGGCTCTGGGGTTTTCTGTTCTTCCTTGCACAAGAAAGAACTCACAAGATGATAGAGTTGGGTTCTCCTGTTGTTCCTCCAACGATCAAGTCAGTAGATAATCTTGAGTGGGAAAATATGGAGTTAGCTATTAGTTGGATCAAAAAAGACCAGAGAGTTACCTCATGCAGTACTCTCCTTTTATAATGGATCCGAGGGTCAATAAGGTAACTTAGACCGAATCCAGCTACGCAGTTGAGTCAGTAAACATGTGGTATGTATCGGCTATTGAGAGATGTGAGTCACCTGGTCATTTATTATGAGAATGACAACATGCACTCAGTGCTGACTGGGTCCGATGAGTTATAAAGGCTATGGACGCTAGAGAAATAATGACATTGTCAGAGCAGTTAATGCAAAGACAGACGACTGTCAGCGCGGGGTTTTCTATTTGCTCGCAATTCCCGTTTGATACGGAGAAAATCACCGACTCTTTTAGTCTTGTAGCTGATGGTCGACTATACCTGTTGACGGCTGATACAACGGGCCAAGTGGGTTTTATTCGCAGGAGCGACTGGCCAGGTTGGACGACAAGTGCTCTATTTTGTCTCAGTTATGCAAGATGTCGGTCGAACAGTTGGTCGAGTTAGATTGCTCGGGGAATTAATTGAAGGGTTGGCTGAGTATCACATTTTGTCTCAGTTACGAAAGATGTTAGCCGAATAGTTGGTCGTGTGAATGTGAGGCCATGAATTGGCCAGAATTGGCCACGAATTCAGCCAGCAGACACGTTTTCCTTTAATGCGTGTGAGGGCCACGAATTTGGTGTGAGGAGATTTCGCATGTGAGGACCCGATTGAAGGCCCATGAATAGCGATAATATAAATACCCATGCTAGGGTATTTTTGGCGGTGTTCTAGGAGAAGTTTGCATGCGGCTATGCGAGTGCAGACAGAGGGGATAAATCGGCTGGTGCAAAAGAGGAGGAAATTCACAGAGGTGCAGAGAAAAAGTCAGCGACTTTCTTTGACTTCGTGCAAACAATCCTTTTGTACCTTTTGAGAGAGATATTTGTGTGAGGGATCTGAGAATTTGTGAGAGGGTTTAGATCGTGTGATTGAAAATTCTAGTTGTATTCTCTCCCTCTAATTGTACATCTCCCCCCTCATTGCACCGTGGATGTAGGCAATTTGCCGAACCACGTAAAACTTTTGTGATTTGAGTTTGTGGCCATTGTAATAGTTTTTAGGATGCCTCGACAATCAGTCCTAGAACTGATGAGAGGAAGAGCCGATATCTCACTTTGTTGAGTTATTCGCTTCAGATTCTTGTTTCCTTGGTGAGACATGAATTCTTATTAATCATTCTTTCTTATTGTGCACCAGAAACTCTGTCGAAATTTTCGCTGCGCACAACAGGTCGAGGTGAGGCAGAGATTATTTTGGTTTTGACTAAGTTGTAAAAACTACATGACACGTGTCCACTGCTCAGTGAAGATCGACAATAATATTTTTTAGGGGTGTAACACATCCTCTCCCCTTGCTAACTAAAAAGTGTAAACAAACACATTGTGAGAGATTCGTTTAAAAAATTTGCGAGACGTGAGACACCACAAAGTTTCGGGGTGTTAACAACAAATGTACAGGGTTAAGGAGCTTTATAAAATTTAACCGCTACTTAATGACCGGGCAGCTCGTTTGGCGAAAAGTAAAGGAAGAAGAGCAAATTTAACGTCAGGGCCACAATCTCTAGAGATAATCAGCATGAAAATGCGTTCCCCTCGCAAAGAAAGGGCGAAATAATAAAGGCCGATAAGGACAGCTGGGATGAGATCAGAGAAGGTGATTTCCTTGCAGATGGGAAATAGGGGGTGGGCCCATACCGAATCCTATGCAAATCCTAGTTGTTGGTGACTTGATCTGCTGCCTAAGATAACCCCCTTTGGTATTTTTAGCAGTGTGCACATCTAGTTATGTACGCTTGGGTGTTTGGCACAATATAGTATTGATTATCTTTTACTTTTTTTATATTGCTTTTACGACCCTGCAAACTCAATAAAAAAATAAATGTCAAAACTCAGGGTGTATTTGGTAAACAACATAAAATTGAATCAAAGTCACTCCTAGACAAGTTTTATCTAAAACTATTTTTAGCTTTTTTTAAGATAACGAAGCCATCGAGAATTGAACCAAAATCCGTGAAAGTTATATTAGAGCCTTCCAAGCCATCGAGAATTGTACAAAGAAAAGAGCTCCCAAATTAGAATTGGTTTAATAACCAAATTTTGGCGTACAATATTAGCAATTTGCCAAAGACAAAACACCTAATACTAGGCCAAGATTAATTCTAAACCATTTAATCCTAAACTACTTTTGAAGGTTGCCAAACAAAATGTCCCAATCCTAAACTACTTGTGATTTGCTGGATTATGGAATGCATAACTATAAGTAAAAATAGTTATCTCACGAACTTTATATTGCAACATAAACAATATACATGCGATCACTTATTTCGTTATATAGGCAATCAAGATATATACATAGGTGAGGCCAAGTGAGACAACTAATCCTTATTTATTAGTAGTCCATTTCGCAAAATGAGTTGCTGCCTCATCCTACAATGCATAATAAATTTTAGGGATGTATGCAAAGCTATTATTTAGGGGAAGCAATCACGAATAAGCAATTTACAAGCACCTACATGTGTAAACCATGCAATTAAGCACGAATGGACGTGGGATTTCCCAATCCAAAGTGTCCCCCACCACGTACGCCAAAAAAATAAAAAGAAGAAATCTATACGCGAGTAGGGGACAAAGAATACTGCTTCAACAGTAAGCTTTAGAGAGAGAGAGAGAGAGAGAGAGAGAGAGAGCATGGGTCCCATGTTGCTTTGTTTTAAAGTCAAATCCAAAACAAAAAAAAGGCAAAAAAATACGGAGGTATTTGGAGAGGAGATTGCTGGGAGATTTGTAGGAAATCTTGTCGGATCTTTCTTTGATTTGCTCCTGATTTCTTTTTTCTTTTGTCACTCCAACACAGCATCCTATTCCTATAAATTATCCCCCCGACAAAAAATAAATAAATAAATATTCAACTTATAAAGCTTCACACAAAGCCTTCAACTTTCTCTTCATCCTTCATCGTCGTCTTCTTCTTCAATCAGAAACCAAATGGCGGTAGCAGCCGACTCACAGTTCCACGTTCTTGCTGTGGATGACAGCATCATTGATAGGAAACTCATTGAGAGGCTGCTCAAGACTTCATCTTTTCAAGGTATTTTGATTGGAAACACAAATTGGGCAGTGCCCATTTGCTAATTTTGATTATTTCGTGGGTCTGATGTTGGTTTTTGGGTTCATTCCAGTTACTACAGTGGATTCTGGGATCAAGGCTCTGGAGTTTTTGGTGTCCCCTGATCAACAAGTAAATTTTCTAGATGACCCCTGTTTGCCCAAAATGATCCATTTTTTTTTATAAATTTGGATGCTGATATTGGTCTTGATTTCAGGAAATTGAAGTGAATTTAATAATTACAGACTACTGGATGCCTGGGATGACAGGATACGATCTACTCAAGAAAATTAAGGTGCCATTTTTTTCCTCATTTTCCCCTTTTTATTTCGATTATCTGGGCTTGGTTTGATTTCTTATGGAGAACTATTTTGATGTATCAGGAATCATCATATTTGAAGGATATCCCAGTTGTGATCATGTCATCTGAGAATGTGCCTGCAAGGATCAATAGGTGAGGATTGTCAAAATTACACAAAGCCCCCCCTACCATTTCCATAACACCCCCTAAAATTTATATAAGAGTCACAGAAATTTCCTTTAAAGGTTACAAAAATGAAGTTTTACCCCAAATTTGTACAAAGTGAAATTCTTTAGTAATAGGGTATGACAAACCATATGAACATTCATATAACCATGTATATGATTGTTACATTAAAATTTGTCAATAACATCAAAGTGTCTGAAACAAGATTTTTCTGACATTCAAATAGTAATCTTATTTTTCTTTTTTATATATGATTGTAGATGTTTGGAGGAAGGAGCAGAGGAATTCTTTCTGAAGCCAGTACAGTTAGCAGACATGAACAGGCTCAGACCTCATCTAATGAAGACCAAATCCAAAGAAGAGAAGAGCAGTGAAGAGGAGGATGATGCAAACAGCAGCGCTACGAGCAAAAGAAAAGCAATGGATGTTGAGGAGATTATTTTGCCAGAGAAGACAAGACAAAGATTTCTACCCAAATTACAGTAGAGTAATGCTAGAAATCCTTAAGAGATCTCCAATTTTGTTTGTTTAGCAGATATCACAAGTATAGGGAAGTTATTTTCTTTATTATTTGAGCTTTTTGAGGCGGGGAATCAAATGACTGTAAATTGATGGTTTAAGATAAGATGGATTAATCGGAATATTTCAAAATTTGTTCATTTTATACTTGTCTTTGGATTTTATTTGATGACAGCTTCCCATTTAGAAAAGATTTTAAATATGGCATGAGAACAAGGTTCGAAATATAATTATGTTTACCCCCTGATTTTTCCTTTGTAGCAATATATGCCCTGTTCTAAACTCTTGATTGTCTTGAACCAATAACACCCCTTACGTATGTATTTTCTTTGTGGATTAGTACCGTACTTCAACAAGATCAAAATAGGGTGTTTTTTAACACGTAATTTGAAGGAAAACTTGTTAGAAAACTTATGAATGTTTGTTATTGATCTAAAATATAAGTGAATAGCTTTTGCCTTCGAGAGAAATAATTATTATGGAGTTTGAATTCAGATGCAGATAGCAAACCCTACTGCGAGCCCCATGCTCATCCTTCGCGAGCCAGGGCCGTCTCAAAGCATTTTTGAGGTACTCGGCAGAGAAAAATATTTGGGGTCTTAATATTTAAAAAAATAATTAAATATTAGTTTTTAAATAATAGATTTTATATAAAATTTAATTATCTGGTTTTTTAAGATGCAAAGTTACTAATTAAATTTTTATATTCAAGCTCTGATAATAAATTCTTTTCAATTGATAAAATTGCCAAATTATTTAATCTTTCTAGAGACATTGTTGAACGTAAATAAGATTTTATTAATTTTAATTTTGAAAAACTTCTTTCTGCTGAAACTATACTAACATGTATTGTCAGTAGTATTCTAAAAGCTATCCATGTATTAGGAAAAGAATTTAATTTTTTATAATTTTTTATAAGGTTTAGTATCTCAAGCGCTATTTTTAATTTAGGATTTATTATTTCTTTTAAAACTTTTAGTTCTGAAAATAAATCTAAACCATCAATATCAGATAACATGTCATGTTTTAAAAAAATTTCAAGATGCAAACATTTTTCTTTTAGAAAATCATCACCAAGCAATTTTAATTTTTTTTACATCATACAACAGACCAAAATTATCTTCAAATATCTTAAACTATTCAAACCTAATTTGAAGTGAAGAAATGGCATGATCAACTATATAGTTGAAATAATTAATTTTAAAAGATTCTTCAGGTGAAAGTCTCACCTCATTAGTTTCATTCTCATCAAATTTTTTTCTTTCTTCTAGTTACACGTTTTTCACGAAATTTTGGTTCTACATTCATTTCATTGGCAATCTCTTTAGCACAAATCATAGCAAATGTGAACCCATTTTCTCTATAGTCATTAAAAAAATGAAACAAGACCTTTTAGCTGATCTAATGCAATAGCAATATTCATATCTATATATTGTAAAAATTAACTAACAGTGTTAACTGCAAACAATATATGATACCAAATAATCATACCTAATAAAAATTCAAAATTTTCAATCCCATATGTTGCTAAATAAATTGCTTCACTTTTTGTTTTAGGATCATCACTAGCTTCTGCTAGTTGATATAAAGCATCTCTTATTTGTGGAGCTTGATATTTTATTGCTTTAACACTTTCAAGACGACTTTCCCAACGTGTTTGTGACAATGGTTTAAGAGTTAAATTAGAAACATTACATTGCAAAATTTTCCATCTTTTTGTAAAAGAAGAAAATAATGAGTATATACGTTATGAGTATATACGTTGTGTCACACCAAAAAATGTTATAGCACTAGGACAAGAATTAGCCATACCACAAAGCACTAAATTAAGACTATGACAACCACATGGTGTATAAAAAGCTCTAGAATTTATATCTAACAATTTCTTTTGTACCCTTGTTGTTTACCTTTCATATTAGACCCATTATCATATCCTTGTCCTCTTATATCATTTATATCAAGTTCAAAATTTCTTATTACACTAGTAAGCTTATCAAAAAAGACCTTTCCCTGACGTATCATCCACTTTTAAAAATTCTAAAAAATACTCTTCTATTTTGATTGGATTTGTTGAAATATCTACACATCTTAATATAAGAGACATTTTTTCTTGATGACTTATATCTGGGGTACAATCAAGTATAACCGAAAAGTATTTTGCTTCTTATATTTTTTTAATTATAATACTTTTTATTTTTTATCCTAATATATTTATTAACTCATTTTGTATGTTATGGCCAAGGTAATAATTATGTATTTCACCATTTTGAATACGTTTAAGGTGTTCTTGCATTATAGGATCAAATTCTGCAATCATTTCAATTAAACTTAAAAAATTTCCATTGTTTAAGGTGTTCTTGCATTATAGGATCAAATTCTGCAATCATTTCAATTAAACTTAAAAAATTTCCATTGTTATCTTGATAAATCTTTTCTGCAATCATTTCAATTAAACTTAAAAAATTTCCATTGTTATCTTGATAAATCTTCTCATTTGTGCCATGAAATACCAAATTATTTTTTACAATATTTTTAACTACAACAATAATTATTACTAATACATTCCTCCAATGCTCTTTTTCCTTGTTTATCTTTTCTTGTAAATTTTGATCAATAGTTTTAAGTAATCTCATTTCAACATCAAACCAAATATTCATATAATATGTTCACTGCTTGTTTCATGACTTTTAAACTTGGTACTAAGATTTTTCCAATCTTGATATCCTTCGTTTGCTCACTACTAGAAAATAGAGTTTTACCTACGAAAATATAGCGACGGAAATTTCCGTCGCTATAACGTAACATATAGCGACGAAAATTTTCGTAGGTAGAAAATTTTTTGCCGTGGAAGTGAGAGTATTAGCGATGAAAATTTTCCGTCGCTTTAAATTTCCCGACAGAAATTTAGCGACGAAAATTTTTCGTCGCTAAAAACCTTTTTAGAGACGGATATTTCCATCGCTAAAAAATATTGATGGGAAAAAAATTAGGCGCGGGCGCCCAAATTTTTTGGGCAGCCCGCGCCAGAGTGAGGGATTTATCCCCAAATCCCTCTCTCATTTCCCCCCTCTCTCTCTTCTCGTTCTCTTCGTCGGGGATGCTACCGTCGACAGAGGTTCGCTGTCCAGCACCAGGATATCCGCAGACTGCGTCGTGATTGGGGGCGGAATCAACGGCCTCTGCACCGCCCAGACGCTCGCCACGCGCCACGCCGGCACGACCCCCAAGGTGCTAGTGATGGAGGTGAGGGATCGGGTTGGGGGCAACGTCACCACCGTCGAGAGGGATGGCTATCTATGGGAGGAGGGGCCTAATAGCTTCCAGCCCTCGGATCCAGTCCTCTCCATGGCAGTAAATTTCACCCATAAAACCCTAGGAGGTTTTCTCTTTTCTCATTATTTTGTTTTTGCACGAGCCCACATTGTTTGTAAATTACAAGTAAAACCTCTTGTTCCTAGCCATACCAGCTTTGCTGCACGACATTATTAGTGTGGATACGTTGTTGTTCACAGGTCGATAGTGGTCTGAAGGATGAGCTCGTGTTTGGTGATCCCGATGCCTCTCGTTTTGTTCTTTGGAAAGGAAAACCCAGGACTGTGCCCTCAAAACCAACTGATTTTCCCTTCTTTGACCTGATGAGCATCGGTGGTAAACTAAGGGCTGGATTTGGGGTTGAAGTTCCTTTTATGCAATTTATTTAAAAGTTGTTACGGTATACTATTTTTTTGGGGTTGAAGTTCCTTTTATGCAATTTTCTTTATTTGTTGTAAATTTTTGCACATAAAAGACAAGGCTGGGAAATCAAGTAACTCTGCTGCTATTTCATGTTCACATTGTCGGGTATTGGCCATATTCTGTTTGCTTTATTAAATTTTTTTTCAAGGTTCTATTTTCAGATTTAATGGGATTGTTTTGTATTTCTTTTCTAAAAAATAAAAAATACAATATCAACAGGTCTTTTGGTCTTTAGTTATACTATAATCTATCCAATCAGAGAGGACAAAAAAATACACCAACAACATGATCTGTGCAATTATTGACTTTGATTTTTAATAGTTTCTCAAATCCATATTGTATGTCTATCTCTTAAGTCCTAAGACTCCTAACCATTAACTCTGTTGTGCGCGACGGAAGTTCTCAAAGCGACACGAACAATAACTCAAGATAAATCACAACCAATAAGCAAATCACTATCACAGCAAGAACAATGAGTTTAACGTGGTTCGGCAAGTTGCCTACGTCCACGGGGCAAGGAGGGGGGAGTTCTTACTATTAGAATCAAGAGAATACAAATAGAGTTACAAATCTCACCGATCAAACCCTAAAACAAAGCTCTAGATCTCTCACAAATCTTTCACAATTGGATACAATAATTCTTTTCAAAAGACTGCTCAAAAGCGTCCTTGCTTCCAAGAAAATAATACAAATTGCTCCTTCTGACGTCCTTCATCACAATCATGGACCCTAATGTGATTCAAACGTGCATCCACCAAGGTCACTCTATAGCCTGCTGCCTCCAAAGCTCCAAGTGAAATAATGTTCATCTTCAATTGTGGAACGAACCTTACATCATCCAACTCCTGAGTCATCCCGTCACTCATCTTAATCCGAACGGTACCAATACCACCAATAGAGCATGCATGTCCATTACCCATGAGCACAACTATCCTCTCTTTCCAACTTCTAAAAGCTAGAGAACAAATCCCTCCTAGGTCAAACATGGTAAGAAGCACCCGAATCCAACATCCACTCTGTAGAGTTGACAACACAAACTGACGGTAGTGCAAACAATGAATAGCCTGAAGAATCCAAATCTGAATTGTTGCCACTAGTCTTGACAACGTTCACCTCTGAAGCTTGTACAGCTTTCCCCTTATTCTTCTCGGCTCGATTTAACTTTAGGCATTCAGCTTTCCAATGTCCATCCTCTTTACAAAAAGCACACTGATTCCTATGAATCCCACGATGTGCACCTCTAGGCTGTGACCTCCTGCTTTGGTTTGAACCACGGTCATGAACTACTAATGCATCTCTCGATGCCTTCTCGGAGGGTTCATCGACACTCTTCCTCAACTCATAATTCACCAACGCTGAGGTCACCTCCTTATAACTAACAGTAGTTATTCTATTAATCATAGTTAGGACAAAAGTACCATAATCATCCTCGGGCAATGAACACAAAAGTAGCACCGCCTTGTCTTCATCCTCAACCATGATATCCATATTGGCCATGTCTGAAAGTAGCTTCGTGAAGTTGTTAACATGCTCCTTGATGGAAACTCCCCTCTTCATCTTGAACTGGTAAAACCTCTTCTTCAAGTGAAGCCGATTCCTAATGCTCTTAGTAAGATACTTTTCATTGAGTGTTTCCCACATCTTCTTCACCGACGTCTCGTTCATCATATCATAAATAAGATCCGACGTCAAGCATGACCGAATAACTCCACACGCCCTACTATTCATCTTCTTCCAAACTTTTTCTTTCATATCAGTAGTTTTTTCTTGCAACTCAAGAGTCTCTTCCAAGTTTTGAGCGTCCAACGCATCCATCACCTGACACCTCCACAAACTGAAATTGATCTTGTCGTCGAACTTTGGAACATCAATCTTCATGTTATTAATGCTCAAACTATGTATCATCTTTGTAAGAGACGAACCTGATGTGCTTGATTCTCCCATGTTGTTGATCTAACTCTTCAGATAGGAACCTTCACCGAATCCTTTGAACAAGCCTGAAGCTCTGATACCAATTAACTAATCTCACTAACATATCTCTTAATCTCTCCAAATAAACCCTCAAACAATTGCTCAGAAAAACTCTCCCTTTTCTGCGCTCCAATATCCCCAAACCAATCTTCAATCTAAGCCAAAGAAATCCTAATTCGTATGTTGGTATTTATAGTAAACACCAAACCTAATAAGAACAGGAAACACAAAACATGCCCTGACCCGATTGGCGGTCGACCGTCCAAAGCTCACGGTCGACATTGATCTAGCGACAGAGACCAAATTCGCCTACAGGGTCTCGTGGTCGATCGCAGCGGTCGACCGTGCCAAATCCAGACTCCTACTTTAGCTTGTGCACGTTCACGGTCAACCGGCCTTGCGCCGCGGTCGACCGCGCAGCACCCAAAACGATTCTTGTGCCTCCAAACCTGTTCTGATCCAAAATTTCTCGTTGATTCTACAATTCTCTACATCGACGAAGTTTCTTCCAAAAACTGAGCCGACACCGACCAAATCAAATGTCTCACTTGTTGCGTCCAGTATGAAGTGAACGATTCACGACAACGGACTCAATCCACAACAAGTCAAGACCCAAACGGGAGTGCGAACACTCTCCCAAACGTCGGTATCTACTCACCAGATCGGCTGCATCAAAACTGACTGCCTACGTATCCTCTTGCCCAAGGAATCAAGCCTTCATGTAGTTCACCCAAACGGCCTCTAAAGGCCCTCAAAAAAATAGAAAAATCTACAACTCTTCACCAATATCATCTGCATCCAAATCCAAATGATCCCCAATCAGTGTCACCTCAGCTAGAATCCCAAACAATACAGTATGATCTGGAGTATGTGGAGTAAACCCCACCAAACATGGAGTAGCATCACCCTCCACCTGTTGCGATATCCAAATAACCTGATCAACACTCTCTACCTGTCGAGAGTTAAAAAGTGACATACCTACTCAGAACAAAATCAGAAGCTCCCAACCGATAATCAAATAAGCCTCTGAATCCCAAACGCGCAATCAGATCAAATCTCACATCCTCGATGTGACTAAATGCTGGGTAACCAAATATCCACGCTAACCAAAATCTAAAACAGCTCTACCAGATCCAATAACTCCAAATGCAGTAGTCGGCGACCTATGACTAAGATGCCCCAAATATGTCAAACCTCCTAAACCAGAGCCAATGCTCGACAATCAACGCCGATCCCCCTCCAGAAAGGAACAACCAATCAAAAATATCATCTTATCTAGTCGCCATAATGTTTCCTCTCCAATGAAGTATCTCAAACTTCCATGAGCTCGACATAAATACAGAAATAGGTCCCTCTTGTACCTCACGCTAAAATCAGAATGAAGTACTTTCACCTTCTGCCAATACACTTCTTCAACTGTTGTTGACTACTAGGACTTTAAAACTAACGGGACTTGGTTGCAACCCACAAATACCTAGTACAATTCCCAACATAAAAAGCCAAAATACCAATTTACCTTCCAATAATGCCTCCTTGGAAGGCCCCTAAATGCCTGAATGAACACCAAATAGAAGACCCCTCAATCATTGAATAGAAGTGCCAAACTCCACCTCAGTCTTCTTGCTCATACCAATGGGTTCACAGGACTTCAAACTGTAGGTTAAAACACTCCTCAACAACCTATGCACGGTATTACCAATCAAATAACCCAGCATCAAATAATGCCACAGTCTAGCCGAATCTGATGAAGTCGTCATCTCCCTATCAATAAGAATAGGAAACACAAAACAGGCCCTGACCCGATTGGCGGTCGACCGCCTAAAGCTCGCGGTCGACTGCTCAAAGCTCGCGGTCGATCGCGATCCAGCGACAGAGACCAAATTCGCCTATAGGGTCTCACGGTCGACCGTGCCAAATCCAGACTCCTACTCTGGCTTGTGCATGTTCGTAGTCGACCGGCCTTACACTGCGGTCGACCGCGCAGCACCCAAAACGACTCCTGTGCCTCCAAACCTATTCTGATCCAAAATTTCTCGCCAATTCTACAAACTCCATGGGTTTTATATGGAATTAGACATAGTTGAACGACACTAGAGTTTACTCTTCTAGTTTTAGAATAATATACAGTCAGAATGAGAAGAGAACTATGTTTGAAAAGATGCAATGATTAAATTGTGTAATGAAACCTGCTGCTGTTTGAGGCTGGAGTTTTTTAATCAAACTGGGAGGAGGACCATTTATATTGTGTAATGAAACCTTCTAGTTTTTGAAAAGATGCAATGATTAAATTGTGTAATGAAACCTTCTAGTTTTTGAATTCTAAATTATATTGCTCTAGAGGTTCATGCTTGGATATTACTCTATGTTTGTTTTTGAAGGAAGAAAATAATCTCAAACTAATAGTTGATGGGCTTTGATAAGTAGTTTGTTTCCCTATCAGTTTAGATATTAAACTACAACATATTATGCTTATACATTGTAGATGACAATCATGTATTTGGTGATTTAAGGGAAAGTTGATATAACAATCTGAGTATTATTTTTACCTTTCAAATTAATTGTGTGTTGGTTCATGCTTAGATATTACTTTATGTTTGTCTATGTTGAAGGAAGAAAATAATCTCAAACTAATAGTTGATGTGTTTTGATAACTAGTTTGTTTCCATATTAATTGTGTGGAGTGTGGTGCATGCATGCACGCATGTACGCGTGCGTGCGTATACGCGTGTGTGCGTGTACGCGTGTATACGCGTATGGTGAGAAAGTTGCGGGTGAGGTTAGGGTGTGTGCATGCGTTGTTGCAAAAATTGTGCGTGCGTGCGTATAATACATAAGAATATGCCATGATACTCTCTCCGAAACATGTAATACATAAGAATATGCCATGATACTCTATCTTAATTCTATACTTGCAAGTCATGCCATGTTGTTAATGTTTGATTTATATTTGCAGTCCGGGACTTATATTTGCAGGTGGAGCTGGTGATGAGGATGATGATGATGATGATCAGGAGGACTGATTTGTTTTTTTACCTTTGAAAATAATGAATGAGTGTGTGCTGTATAAACAATATTTATTATGGTGCATGCTGTATAAACAATATTTATTATGTTGAGATATTTTTATTAAAATATTTATGTTATATATATGTGAGAATGAATATTATACTGCTGATTGAACAGGGTTTTAAATTTATTATATTATTGTACAGTTTTTTTCAATTTTCAAAAATAATTCTTTTTTTTAAATTGTTATAGCGACGAATTTTCCGTTGCTAATGTTATTTTTAGCGACGGAAAATCCGTCGCTAATGTTTTTTTCTTTTTCTTTTAAAAAATAGAGCGACAGATAATCCGTCGCTAATGTTCTGTCAGTGACATTTAGCGATGAAAAATCCATTGCCAAAGGTCATTTTAGCTACCCTCGCTGTACTGACGGTATTTTGGCGACAAAATTTTAATTTTTCCATCCCTAAAGGTTTTAGCGATGGATTTTCGACCTTTAGCAACAGATTTGTCCGTCGCTAAAAGTCCTGTTTCTAGTTATGGCTAATTGAATTGTAATTAATTTTTGACTGAATAATTTACAACAAAAGCAAAGTACTTTATGTAATTCTTTTGAATATACTAGCCATCTCCTATCATGTTTTTCTCCATTTGGTAATTTTCGAATGTAATGAACAATAGAAAAGTGTCTAGAATTTTTATCATTTGGAAAACATAAATTAGTTTCTCTAATTGGACCTTTTTCAACTAATTAATCTATTAAATTTGTATTTATATTTTCCCATTGTGCTGGATCATATATATATTTAACAATAGTTTCATAAATATTATTAAAGTTTTTATCTTCTTGATCAACTAATTCATCTTCTTCTAAATTATTATTATCTTCTTTGTTAATATTAATATTTGGTGAATTAGATTTATGATTATTAGAAAGTTTTTGACAAATTTCTTTTTATCCTAATAAAGTATCATCTTCTAGTGAAAATTCAATTAATTTATCATTTAAATTTTCAATTGGTTTTTCTGAGTTTTGATTTTTAGTATTAGTAACAAACCTATTAAGTGCTCCTTTTTGAGATTGAATAAATTCTTCTATTTTTCTTTTTTTATACGTTTTGCATATCGAGACTCATATTTTCTAGCAGACATATTTATATTCAAATTATAGAAAAAATAGATCCCTAAAAAACTTAAAATTAAAGAAACAATAAAACTTGATTTATGCCTTGCATTTTCAATTTGATGATACTTTAAAGTCTCACACTATTACCTGCATGAATAAGATAAAAGGAAAAACAAATATTAATTTTTATTTAGATTAATTAGAATGAGCATCTAGGAGAATAATTGGCCCAAATTAAAAACACCATGTAAGGCGTTGGTTCGTCGGTTTGTGCCGAGCTATGCTAGGGGACCTATAAGCAATTTTATATGCCTACAGTGGGGACTGAACCTCGTAAACATATCGTATGTTTGTGTTTTCTTAGCGTATATTTTATTTGTGCTTATTTTTCACATTGTTGTTCATATTTATCTCATATATTTCTTACAAGAACAAATTAATCAATATAATTTTAATTGGCATATAATCGGAATTATATTAGCATAAGACTGTAATCACCCCCCTCTAGGGTCTAATAACCCCTAGGTTCACACAAGGCTATAATCTAAGGTGAATCCAAGAATGTCAAACATGCTGTAATTAACACCGTGCAATAACATATTTCACTATCACAGTTACTATCTCTCTATAGGAATCAATAAATAGGTGTAGGTACAAAACAAACAAAGAATAGTGAAATAGTACAATGAACAGCGTAAACACAGAAGAAGTGTAAAAATAACCCTCATGAGGGCCCAACTGAAAAAGAGTAAAATAACTTTGAATCAGAAAAAAAATGTAAATACAAGGGTCAAATGAAGTGTCACTAATGCACTCAGCCTCTATAAAATAAAAACACAAACTCTAATGTCTGAGAATAAACATCTATTGTGGAGCTCTGAAAAATAACTATAAATATAATATATTAGATGGAAACTAAGATGCAAACCCATTAACCTGTGACTCTCCGTGAACTTGACTCGCTGCTTTAAAAGAGGAGAAACAATGAGCATCAAAGCGCTATTGAGATCATCTCTACCGCCCCCAGGGGGAAGGGGTAGGAGTATATAAGAAAATACTTTTAGTACATATAGATATAAAATCATTCATATAACTCTAAATGGAAACTGGTATTTAGAAACCCACAACATGAGAATTAGTACGTCGAGCGAAATAATCCAAACAAGAAAACCCTTATGTATATACCATGTCTCAAATTGTGAATCGTTAAATACCAATACCAAACCTACGAATGAAAAACAGTAATTAAAGAAAAAATACCACAACTCCAAACCTCAACCATACAAAGCTAATGTCACAATCTCAAACTACCCTTGGGTAGTTGGCGTAGCCATAGGAAATATCATCCAGCATAAATATTACCATAGTCCATACCATGTATGCCAAGTATCTGATGTGTACCCTACTCTTGGGTAATCTAACATGAGAGCAAACTACAATTGTACATATATGCATACATACATACATATATTTTTTTTTTTTTTGAAAGATAAGTAAATTTCATTAATACCAAGAAACACTAGTACATTAATTATAGAACTCGACTAGGCTACTCTGAGAAACTTAAACAAGAAAAACAATAGAGAGGGGAGAGGACCATGGCCGTCACCCTCCACTATTGAGAACCTGGAAAAGTTTCAGATTGACCCAAAGTCGAAGAAATAAAAAACCTACAGTACTATCAAAATTAACAAAGACATTGAGCTCTACAATGATATATATCTTCACAGGTTGACAGAATCCCAATTTGATAGGATCTTAGAATTTCCAACCTTCCAATTGCATGTTCTGAGCAAAATATTTATGTCTTCATAAATTCTCCTGAAAACCATAATCTTGTGCATTTTTTGATTCTGAAAGATTCTTCTATTCCTTTCCTGCCACACTTGCCAGACAGTAGAATTCAGTGCTAATCTTGCCAATATATAAGTTTTATCTTTTGACTTGAACTTTTGTTGGATGTTTTGAGCTTCTGTGTTCAGGTCTTTGATATCAGTGTCGTTCATCTACAACTTTAGCTTGCATAGTTTCCAGATATAAATCGAATAAGGGCATTGGAAATAAAGATGGTCTCTAGATTCCTTCTCTCGATTACATAGCACACAGATTTCAGAAGATGAAATTCCAAAATTAAACAGTCTGTCTCTGGTTGGCAATCTATTATACAGAGCTTTGAGCAAGCAATAAGCCATCCTTGGATTTGAAGAAGGATACCAAACCATATTGTAGAGTTCAAATGCAGTACCTATGCTACGAATGTGATTCCAAGCTGAATAAAATGAAAACATACCATTACCTGTAGGCAGCCATTTCCAACCATCTTGCTGACCTGTAATTGAGGTGTTAGCATTTGAGGGTGTAAGAGAAATGCATTCGAGAGCTTTAACTTTTGTATTTGATAAATGCTTCCAGGTTCCAGAATCCAATAAATTAGATGTAGTATCCCAAAAATTATTCCCTTTAATATATCTGCCTTGCATCCAACTTGCCCAGAGTGTATTAGAAGTAAGTAATCTCCATATCAGCTTTAGTGCCGCAGCTTGACTTAAATCATCAATTTTTCTCAGACCAAGACCTCCTTCTTTTTTTGGCAGACAGACATCATTCCAGTTAATAGCATGAAGCTTACCAACCCACAAGAAATTTGCAAATATAGATTCCAGACTTTTCACAATAGATTGTGGAAACTTGAATACCAAGTACCAGTAAGCAGAAGTACTATAAAGGATTGATTTTAATAGTTCTAATCTCCTAGCAAAAGATAAGGAGGTTGTCATCCATCCCTCAATCCTATTTCTGATTTTGTCAACCAAAGGAAGAAAATCTTTCGATTTTGGATAGTTAACTGTTAGAGGTAATCCCAAATATTTCATAGGCAATTTCCCTTTAGAAATTCCCACAATAGAACTTAATTCACCTTTATTATTGCACCCTTTACTGAAGAAAATTTTACTCTTGCTCCTGTTTATTTTCAATCCAGTATTCAATTCCATAGAGGATAGCAGATTGTTGATGCCTTCAAAAGATTTCTTATTTGCCCTACAAAAGACCAACATATCGTCCGCAAATAAAATATGAGAAATTTGGAGATCCTGTTGCTTGTGAAAATTTTGAATATTCCTTGAAATAGTAGCTATTTCCATGCCAATTGACCAAAATTCCATAACTAAAACAAAGATGTATGGAGAAAGAGGATCTCCCTGTCTAATTCCTCGATTACTTTGAAAGAATCCTGAGGAGCAGCCATTTAGAAGGACAGAAAAAGAAGGAGTTGAAAGGCATTCCTTAATCCATTCGATCCATTTAATTGGAAAACCCATGCAATGCATGATATAATAAACAAATTCTCTGTTGATACTATCAAAAGCCTTATGCAGATCAATTTTCAGACATGCTCTCTTTCCATGTTTCTTATTGAAGTCTCTAAGCAATTCATGAGCTAGCAATGAACACTCACCTATCTGTCTCCCTTTGAGAAAAGCATGTTGATTCTTAGAAATCAATTCTCCCACCACCAGTTTAAGTCTATTGCTTAGGATCTTGGTAATAAGTTTGTAGAACATTGCAACAAGAAATTGGTCTATACTCTTGAATGGATGTGGCTTCTTTTGATTTTGGTACAAGAGTGAGGAAAGTATGATTAATCTGTTTGAGCATCTTACCTGAAGTGATTTAAGCCTATTGCTTAGGATCTTAGTAATAAGTTTGTAAAAAACATTGCAACAAGAAATTGGTCTATACTCTTGAATGGATGTGGCTTCTTTTGATTTTGGTACAAGAGTGAGGAAAGTATGATTAATCTGTTTGAGCATCTTACCTGATGAGAAGAAGGATTTAACTGCCATAACAACATCCCCTTTGATAATGTCCCAATTTTGTTGATAAAAATAAGGATTGAAGCCATCAGGACCTGGTGCTTTATCTGGATGCATTTGGAAAAGGGCATTCTTTATTTCCTTGTAATTGATATCCTGAACTAACCATTGCTTTGCTGCATCTGTAAGAATTCTCTTCACTGTTAACTTAGGAAAAACATTCCAATAGGATGTTTGATTGAATAGGTTTTCATAAAAAGCAGGAGCATTGAGTTTGATTTGTTCAGCACTGGAAGTTTGAGAACCATCTTTGCCAAGCAAATTTCTGATATTATTTGTAGAAATTCTATGTTTGATAGCATTATAAAAGAAACGATTGTTTCTATCTCATTGCTGTAGCCATAGCTGTCTACTTTTCTGCCTCATCTCCTCCTCCTCCTTTTCTAGCCAGCCATCAAGTTCATAACATAGAGCAGATTCAGTATACTGTAAGCTTTCATTATCCATATCCCTATTTAACTCTTTTTGAATAATTTCCAGCTGATTAGATAACCTCATAATATTTGCTGTAGTGGATACAGGAGAGAGTTTAGTCCAGAGTTTCAGAGCTGACTTGAGTTCTTTTAGTTTAGATACCAAAATAAACATAGGAGAACCTGTAAACTGTTTTCCCCAAGCAGTTTTGATAACATCAGAAAAACCTTGACATTTCATCCAATAGTTAAAAAATTTGAAAGGCTTAGGACCAGAATTAACATTAGGCTGAAGATGGATAATAGCTGGAGTATGATCACTTGATGAGGTATTTTTATACTCTGTAAAGACTTGAGGAAATAGATCAATCAGCTTAGAATTTCCCAGAGCTCTGTCTAGTTTACCATAGATTCTGTGTATGCCCTTTTGTTTATTGTGCCATGTCCAGGTTGAACCAGTACTTTTGATATCAGAAAGGCCACAAATTTGAATACAATCATTAAACTCCTGTAGCTTCTTAACTGACAGATGAGTACCACCAATTTTTTCAGAAGAGAATCTACAAACATTAAAATCTCCCACTAACAACCATGGCAGAGTGTGATATTGCTTATGTATATCACTAATATCAGTCCATAAAGATGATCTAGTTGTTTCTGAATTTTCACCATAGATGACACTTAATATTAAATTGAAACCTCCCTTGTTATGAAGGTTAATTGTGATTTGCTACAAGGTGACAGATATTACATCTCCCCTCCATATATCTGCATCCCATGCCACCCAAATTCTACCTCTATTTGAAGCAATATAATTGTTGCAATATGACCAAAGAGGAGGGATACATTTTGTGATTCTGTGAGATTTTGATGACTTAACTTTTGTCTCTAACAATCCAACCACACTTGGCTTCAAAGAATGTATATGTCTTTTAATATCCCTTCTTCTACTAGCTTTGTTCATGCCTCTAACATTCCAAATCAACATGGTCATGAGATATTATTTGAGGTAGCCCTGGTTACCCTCTTTGGGCCTAAAGAACTATCTTTATTAGATTTAAACTGAGATTTCTTCTTCATAAGCAGTTGACTTTTTTCATTTAACCAGTCTGGATTATCTCTGGCAATAGGGAAATCTATATCTAGCTCATTTATCTTCCCTCCATCAGTTTGCATAGAATCAATAAATGCTAAATTTTGATTTTCTTGATCAGATTGATTACTTACAGTGACTGGGATAGATGAAACTGGAGGATCATTTGCTTTTTCTAATTGATATAAACCTGGGCTTGCCACATTTTCCTTCATATACTGATACTCTGCATTCGTTGAATCTGTTTTATCTTTGTTTCCTTGCATAGTTTGCACATTAACCATTTGATCTTTGTTGATAGCTTGTATTGCAATACCTTGATTCCCCAAGTCCTTCTCTAAGTAATCCTCAGAATCATCATTAATAACAGCATCATCATAATTTACTTCATTTATAGTAGAATCATCAATAATTATTCTCCCAGACATATCAGCATCAACATTTATATGTGTCACATGTGTAGAAACAATCTCATGAACTTGATTATCAATAATTTTATCTCCAGTAAAAACGGATTTACTTGACAAAGTAGCATTAAGTTTTGACTCTTCATCTTTCTTGTCATATATGTTGACTAATGCAGCAGTAGACCCGGAAACTGTGTTATCAATTCCATTAGTATTTGGTTTAGGAATCCATTTATCAACTAGCACCACTGGACATTGATACTCTATATGGCCAAAATTTTTGCATTTGCTACAATTTGGTGGTATCCATTCATACTCAACTGGAGTTTCTAACCATTCTCCATTTCCCAAATCCAACCTTACAGATTTTGGAAGTTTTGCTTTTGATGAGATTTCCACAAAACATCTAGCGAAGGCTAATCTTTCACCCGTTGTTGTTGCTTGATCTATATAAAGAGGATTACCCACAAGGCTAGCAATTCGGCCAATAATATTATTGGACCAGAGTTTGAGATGTAACGAAGGGAATCTAATCCAAACTGGAACTGAGGTGAGTAATTCTCTCTCTAAATTAATGTTCTCAGACCATTTCTTTAAGATTATTAATCTGCCATCAAATAACCAAGGCCCACCATTAAGAACTCTATTAAGTTCTTCATTACTGCCAAATTTGAAGAAAAAGAAACCATTTTCACGAGAATATATGTCAAGTGAACATGTCAGTTTCCATAGACGACTAACACAACCTTTTAGATGAGAATAGAATGGTTTGTCTCCAAGAACATAACCAATCAAAGTGTTACTCCATTTATCGACATTGAGAAGAATTTCAGATCTCGGTATAGAGGCATATAGAATACCATTGCTGTCAACAGAAGGAGGAAAGTATTGTAGAGAACAATTTTGATTTACCTCCCGACCCATTGAACAAATATCCTTCCATGATGTGGATCCAGAAGATTTGAATTTCCAGATATTTGCCTCCTGATGTGAAGATTGATTGCCTGAGCCTTTTGATACTGCTTGTTGAAAACTACCAGAAGCCTTATGCATATCGAATTGATCCTGCTTAAGGAAAAGTCCTTTGAATCTAGAGTTAGATTTTGGAAAATTCCTTGGCTTATATTTACGAGAGACATTGATCCAATCTTGATTATTCTCCTCACTTGTAGATGGATTGAAGGGAGGTCTAAGAGACTCAGAACCTGAAGATTTCTCCGGCTCTATCCTGCTTAAGGAAAAGTCCTTTGAATCTAGAGTTAGATTTTGGAAAATTCCTTGGCTTATATTTACGAGAGACATTGATCCAATCTTGATTATTCTCCTCACTTGTAGATGGATTGAAGGGAGGTCTAAGAGACTCAGAACCTGAAGATTTCTCCGGCTCTGGTATGGCCGAAGCCATATCGGAGAGACACCAAAATCGCTGGATCGCCCAAAATCGCCTAAGGACGCCGCCGTATATATATATATAATAACATATACATATATATACAAGGAAACCAATATAATGTGTGTGTATATATGATTGAGCTTAAATTACTAACACACATAATATAAACCTAAACTAATATTATCCAAGCTTGATCTTAATCTTCATTGTAGCTCAACTTGGTAAACTTGGATGAAGCTTGAACTTGGATCTTCAACTTTGAAAAGCAAGGCTTCAACCACTATTCCGCCAACCTCCATTTGATATGATCGTTATGGTGTAATCCATCCATCCTCCAAACCGTTGTTTGTCTATAATAAATAAGAAAACACAAATACTAGACAATCAACATTAGTGGTAAATTGTTTTGTAAACATCATCAAAAAAAAGAGGCCAACAACCATGCACTTTTGAGAGATGTTATGCCTCTCACTTGTACTGTGAGTGGCTACTTGATGGGTGCTTAGTACTATACTCCCTCCTCACGTTGAGGAAAATGGGAAGGTCCATCCCTGTATGTGACATCATAGCCGCCTAGTGCTCTGGTAAGCTTGGCAAGTTTGCAGGCGAACTGCTAATTGCCTAGACACGTAGACGAGCTAGATTCATGCTGGCAAACTTGGCACTTGAGTGGACTCGATTCGTGCTGGCGAGTCAAGCATGTAGGCGAAATTGAGCTCTTAACGGTAGGCTTGACGTTTAAAATGAGCTTGCTTGGCTCTTCTGTGTAGGCGTACCCATACAGGTAGGTTTTTAGGTCTTCCCGTTATTAAGGTAATTTTTATAGCCTACACACTTCTTGATATACCTTCGGTTGGTGTAGCTTTTAGAAATACATAATCACCAACTTGAAACTCTAGGTCCTTGCTTAATGATCCGTATAACTCTTTTTTCTACTTTGCGCCCTCCTCAAATATTGTCGAATAATTTGGATCTTCTCTGTCATCTCCTTGATTAAGCCAGGTTTGAGTAGTTGATGGTTATCAGTTTCTTCTCAATAGATAGGTGACTTGCATCGACTCCCATATAGGGCTTCACACGGTGTCATGTTGATGCTGAAATGGAAGTTGTTGTTGTAGGTAGACTCTACCAACAGAAAGTGCATGGCCCAATTGCCTCCAAAATCTAGCATACAAACTCCAAGGATGTTCTCAAGTGTTGAACTTTAATCTAGCCCCTAAAGCTCTATGTAGGCTCTTCCTAAATTTTAAGGTGAAACAGGGGTCTTGATCCATACAATGGATACAGGAACTCCTTGGAGTTTCACGATCTCTTTAACATAAAGGCTGGCCAATTTCTCCATGGTATACGATATCTTGTATAGTATGAATTATGCTAACTTGGTCAGGCAGGGAACTACTACCCATATGATATCTTGTCCCTTTACTGAGCGGGGTATTCTAGTGATGAAGTTTTATAGTTGTAATATTCCTATTTTATGGTAGTCGAATACTACTATTGGTATTGACCTTGAATCTGAATCAATAATTCATAATCTTACTGGCATGAGTTTTGAAACCTACATTTGTGAGAATGTAAGAATATGTATGTTTGGGTTAAGGGAATTAATCAAGTTTCAAGGTTCACCATATCCTTCAACATGAAACCCAAATTAACCATGTCTTAAGTCTTGGTTGAAAATAATCCAATTTGATAAATACCTAACTCAAAACACTCTAGATATAATATTTTTATCTTTTTGGCAGCCATGAGTGGAGAGGAAGCTTTAAAAATAAACCTCTTTCTTTTCATTATTACATCTCTTCACATGCTATCATATTTATGCCCTTCATTACACACTCTGCTCATTATATTCTTCATTTCACCAAACTCCACCATCCCTCACCTCTCCCCTCTCCTGTTGGGCAACTAACCATAAACCCCGAAAATCCCTAAATATTCATTGCAATTTCTCTAACAAGCACTTTCTTTCTTAAATTGAAAAAGAAGAAGAAGAAAAAGAAGAAGAAGCAAAGAGAAGGAGCTTTAAGAATTCTTGTTTGAGAAAGGACCTAGAGCAAATCCTGGGTAACATTCAAAATACTTCATTTGCATATTTCTTCTTGAGATTAGAATCTGAAGTTTAACATGTCTGGGTTAGCTTGATCATGCATGAACTATAATAAGATAGATAATAATTTTTCTTAAAGCAATTTTATTCATAAGAGATACACCACAACCCAAACAAAATGAGTAGAATATCCAACGTCAATATCTTTAAAATATTTCAAAAGAAGAAGACAAAAATTAGGTAGAATGCATATATTTTAATAAGATAGATAATAATTTTTCTTAAAGCAATTTTATTCATAAGAGATACACCACAACCCAAACAAAATGAGTAGAATATCCAACGTCAATATCTTTAAAATATTTCAAAAGAAGAAGACAAAAATTAGGTAGAATGCATATATTTTAATTTTTAAGGGAGGAGGTTTTATAGAAACCACCCTGGACTGTATATAGATCCGCCCCTACAGGCTAGTGACTCCTGTAGAGGTCAGACAGGTTGAACATTGACAGTGTAATTTATGTTTTTGTGCAGTCAAGATATCTAAATTTTAATGCTTTTGGGTTAGAATGCTATCTGTGATCACTTGCATTTATATATGGTTGTGTGCAGATTGTGCTATGTTAACGCCACGTGCATCTGCATATAGGAATATGAAATTTAAAATGAAAACAACCAATTTGTATTTTTATTGAAATCTAGAATTAGTGATATTAACAATAAGGATTGAAATTGACATTTTATCACTTTTATTAACTTAGATGATATGAACTAACTTCACAATTTTTAATGTGTTAAGAGAGAGAGAGAGAGAGAGAGAGAGAGAGAGAGTCGTAGAGAGAGGCTTGGGGTAAATTTCTCCTAGATTAAGTATTGAATGTGTACACACATATATATATACAAGTAGAGGAGAGTGAGGTGTGCTCTCATAACCAATGTGTGACTAAACCCACTACTAACACATACAATAATATCAACAGTCCCGCTCAAACTCATGTTGGATCAAACAAAATGAGTTTGCGTACAAGAAATTGGAATCGATGAACATGTAAGCCTTCGTGAAGAAATCTGCAAGCTCATTAGCGGATGAGACATGAGGAAGTTGAATTGTCTTATCCTTGATAAATTGTTGACGAACAAAATAAGCGTCGATCCAATGTGTTTGGTCCTCTCATGAAATACTAGATTATTAGCAATTTAGATGTCACTCTTATTATCACAGTAGGGAGGAGTAGAAGTGGAAACAAAAATACCAAAATCACTGAGAAGATGATGAAGATGAATAATCTCTTTAGCTGTTGCGGACATTTCACGATACTCTACCTCGATGCTGGAAAGGGCAATAACATCTTATTTCTTACTCTGCTAAGAAATAAGGGAATTACCAAGAAATATACAATAACCTATGGTAGACTTCCTAGTAGTTGGATCACCAGCCCAATTAGCATCAGAATATACACGAAGCGCTAAATCAGGTGTAGCAGGTAACAGAAGAGAGCGTGTGCTAGTACCCCATCGATACCGAAAAATCTGTAATAAGACAACATAGTGTACAGAATATGGGGCATTAACAAATTGACTGATAATGCCAATAACATGAGAGATATCTGATCGAGAGATGCACAAATAGACCAACTGACCAACAAGATGTAGGTATCGGGTAGGATCAAATAGAGGCTCACCATTAGTAGAGCGAAGTTTGACATTCTGTTAAAGTGGAGTATCAACAGTTGCATCGT
Organism: Asparagus officinalis; assembly: GCF_001876935.1. Taxonomy (NCBI): domain Eukaryota; kingdom Viridiplantae; phylum Streptophyta; class Magnoliopsida; order Asparagales; family Asparagaceae; genus Asparagus; species Asparagus officinalis. The sequence continues at coordinate 54,791 of NW_017972308.1, forward strand.
CAGTTAGCTCAGGACGAGTTAGAATACCCGAGAGATACTTTTGTTGAGACAGTAGTACTCCCCGCGGCCCCTGAGAAATTTCTAGAACAAGAAAATGATGAAGAGATCTAAAATCCTTCATGTGGAACTGTTGTTACAATATAGATTTTGCGTACTGTATACCAATAACATCATCACCTGTAATGATCATACCATCTACATAAAGGAGTAATAAAACTCTGCCATACGATATTGTGTGAAGAAACAGAGAAGCATCTTAATGACTTTCCATAAAGCCTACCTTGAGCACGACTCGCGAAAACACTCAAACCAAGCACGGGGTTCCTGATTGAGACCATAAACAACACGGCAAAGGAGACCTGCATGTCCTGGAGGAACATTGTATCTTAGAGGTGGTTGCATATACACTGTCTTAGATAAAGAGGAATGGAGAAAAGCATTATTAACATCCATCTGATATATGAGCCAATGATGAGCAGCAACAACTGTAAGGAGAGTACGAACGGTGGACATCTGAGCAACAGGAGCAAAGGTCTCCTCATAATCAATACCATATTGTTGAGTGAAACCTCGAGCCACTAAACGGGCCTTCCGATGTTCAATGGTACCATCAGGATGATACTTGACCTTATAAACCCATTTACTGTCAACTAGAGAGACGACAGGAGGACAAGGAACAACATCGCATGTGTGTGGTTGCTGAAAGGCTTGTAATTCCTCAACCATAGCCTATCTCCACTCTAAAAATCGAACTGCCTCTTAAAAAGACTTTGACTCAATGGTAGTATGAATGACAGCAAGAAAATTATGAAAGATAGGTGAATAGGAAGTAACCGAAGCATACCGTTTAGGCATGACATGTGGTTGTTTGGCTTGACAAAGAGCAAGAGTAACCTCATGCGGGGGAGATGCTGGTGTAGGTGCGCGGAGGTCAGCAGTATGTTCGGTAGTGGGCATCGTGTCCAAGGGAGAGGGAGCTAGGGGAGCAGATGGTGTATGAGAAAGCTCGGGTGAGGGAGATTCAACAAAAGGAGATGGAGAGATATCAGGAAGATCTCAAAAGGAGAACCGAGGTAAGGAAGTGGGTGGTGCAGCTGGCGGTGAAGAATAATTAGTAGTGTGGAGAAAATTAAAGTTATTAGAACCAAAGTAATATTGAGAATCTTCTTCGAACTGAACGTGTCTAGATATATGAACCCGATGAGATGCAGGATTATAACAACGATAACCTCGATGTTCCGGACTAATTCCTAAATAAACATAGGGAACAACTCTGTGAGATAATTTATCACGTTCGTGAGATGGCAGAAAAATAAAATATCGACAACCAAAGAGGCGAGCCAGATCATAGCGAGGAGTATGAGTATATACACGACTATGAGGAGTAGCACTAGAAAGAGAGCTAAATGGAGTGATATTAATGGCGTGAACAATGGTGATAATGACCTCAGCCCAAAAACGACGAGGAACAGAGTAAGAAATAAGCATGGACCGAGTGGTATCGATGACATGGCAATGTTTATGTTTAGCAATACCATTCTGTTCATGAGTGTAGGAACATGACTGTTGAAAGATAGTCCCATGAGAGGTCATGATAGAGCACATGGTAGAGGATAAATACTCTTTGGCACAGTCAGATCGAAAAACATTAATACGAGCTTTCTATTGAGTGAAGATCATAGCAATGAAGGTTTGATATGTAGCAGGTACCTCAGAGCTATTTTTAGTAAATGGACCTATGTATAACGAGAAAAATTATCGATAAAACTAACATAATATAAATAGCTAGATGAAGAAGGTAGAGGAGCTGACCCCCAAATATTAGAATGGACTAAATCGAATAAGAAAGTGGAGACAGATGTACTGCTTGGAAACAATAGAGCAATAAATTTAGCCAATTTACAACCAGTACATGACTCAATACGAGAACTAGATGACTCAGAACCAAGTACTCAAAACTGGATAAGACTCTCCAGTCTTTTATTAGACATATGACCAAGTTGTCTATGCCACAAATTGGCAGAAAGCGAGATAGAAGGTTTTGATGGACAAATAGAAGCAACAATGTTGACATATGAACTCTGGAAGGTAAAGATATTCCAGAAAATACAGCTTGTGCCTCCTACGATCAGCCCAACAGTCTTGCGCATCTGTGGATCCTGCACAAGACAAGTATCAGAAGAAAATAAGACAAGTAGGCCAGCCATACATAAAGAACTAATAGAAATTAAATTCTAGCACAACTGATGAGCCACATAGACGAGGCCAAGTGTTAGATGACCACATGAGTCATTTTGTGGGATGCTAGAGCCATACTGAATGATAGGTAATGGTTGTCCAGCAGCCGTGTAGATAGTAGGAAGAGAAGATGAAGTGAAAACAGATGATAAGAGTGAGGCATTACGAGTCATATGAAAGGAACATCCAGAGTCAAAAATCCAGAGATCATTCATACCAGAGACTTGTGTAGTCGATGAGTTAGCAAAGCCAGACGATGATGTAGAGGTGATATGCTGAAGAGCATCAAGTTGGTGGTGAAGATTTTCACTATCTTGAATAGTAGTGTCAGAAGTGTTAGATGGTATAGTATTAGCCAACAATCCTGGTGCACGAGAGGTTTGAGACTGAGGGGGAAGTCGACAACGATCGGTACCTGGGGTACGTAACTCAGGATGAAGCTTGAAACATGTCTTAATACAGTGTCCCTCCTTCTTGCAATATGTGCAAAAAAGCTTAGATCGAGACTATTGTGAAGTACGATTCATAATAGGAGCAGTGATGGGTACAAACATAATAGTCTCGAGTGAAGAGGTAGGAGCATCTGTTGTCAAATTAAGTTTTGCGGTTTGCTGCCGTGTCTCGTAAGTAGTGAGAGCTCCCATAACCGAGGCTAAAGTTAAAAATTAAGGCTGATAAAATAGTTGGTCAGCCATAGTTGAATATTCAGGAAGGGACTGAAACAGTTGATGCACCTCGCGCCGTTCATACCAGGCTAGCTAGTTTTCATATGTGGAATCACGTCCAGGAAGCATGGAGCGTAATTTTGTCTAATAGGCTTGCATTTGACCAAAATGAGTCTACAGAGGGGAACTACCTTTGCATTGTATAGCAACGCGTTGCAGAAGATATGCCTCCCGTGCACCGGAGCACTCTGTGAAGCGCTCAGTGAGACGACTCCACATGACCCGAGCAGAGGGAAGCGAGCCAATCTCGACAGTGAGACCAGAGCCAATACAACGAATGAGATAATCCATAACACGAAATTCCTATAACTGCTAGTCCAAACTCTCCTTGATATAGAGAGCACGTGCGGTTTAAAGATTGGTATCACCACTGCCAGATGTAACAGTACTGGAGGAAGCAACAATGCTGATGGACGGTAGAACTGGTCCTGAACCGGTGAGATGATCAAGCAGACTAGCACCATGCAAGGCATTTGTGACAATGGTGGACCATCTCGCCCAATCACTTTGATCATTGAGGGGCTGGGGTGGTTTAGGGATCTTTTCTGAAGGAGCCATATTAACAACAATGTTGTTCTTTTCTGAAGGAGCCATATTAACAACAATGTTGTGTAAGGAAGGTCTACTTAAGTGTAACATAATGTTGGAAGGCCCACAACTAAGTGACAATGTAAGGGAGGCCAAAAAAAAAAAAAAAGAAACCTACGACAGATCACCGTCGATGTTGAGACGTCGAGATGGATTGAAACGGCGATGTCGTTAGTTTGAGACCAAGAGACAGTCTTGAAACGGCAATGCCGTTACTGAATGTGAAACGGGTGTTTGTGTGTGTATATATATATATATATATATATATATATATATATATATAGGTTCTAATAAAAACCTAGAGAACTAAAAAACCAATCCTAACCCTCCAATCTATTTAATCCAATGGCCTACATTTCGATGGCAGAATTGAAAATATACACAAATTTAATACACATCAGCTGTAAAAATTAATGTGAAAATGATAAAATTGGAACGATTCACTATAATTGTAGCTGGCAACATTGGAAACTGGAGATAATGATTAAAACAAAAAATACAACACGTCCTTTCACTTCCCTATTTCTCTCTCTAACTAACTTCCCACTCTCTGTAACTCACTTCCATCTTCTATCAAGCTTTGATCTTCCATCTTCACATGAAGAACACGACAACACAAATCTAATACACATCAGCTGTAAAAATTAATGTGAAAATGGTAAAATTGGAACGATTCACTACAATTATGGCTGGCAACATTAGAAACTGGAGATAATGATTAAAACAAAAAATACAACACGTCCTTTCACTTCCCCATTTTTCTCTCTAACTAACTTCCCGCTCTCTGTAACTCACTTCCATCTTCTATCAAGCTTTGATCTTCCATCTTCACATGAAGAACACGACAACAGTTCATTAAAAACCATCCTAACCATCTTCCATCTTCTATGAAGCTTTCATCTTTCATCATCCATCTTTGCAGGGAACACAGCAACAATTCAGCGTCGAAAACAACATTCTTTGCAGGAAGAACACAGCAACAATTCATCTTTCATCAAGCTATAAAATTTTAAACCATGAAAAGATTTCACCTTTTACAGCAAAAAGTTACGATTTTTATGGTAAAAAACAAACACCTCACATAACTGAATCTGGATTCACTATAGTGAATCTGGATTCACTGCAGTGAATCGAGATTCACTGCAGTGAATCGAGATTTACACATGCGTGTCTTCGTTTTTCAACTGGTTTCTTCAAAAAACAAGAAACTTTTCAGACTAAAAGGTGAATTTTTTCACCTTTTACAGCAAAAAGTTACGATTTTTATGGTAAAAAACAAACACCTCACATTACTGGATCTGGATTCACTACAGTGGATTTGGATTCACTACAGTGAATCGAGATTCACACATGCGTGTCTTCGTTTTTTAACTGGTTTCTTCAAAAAACAGGAAACTTTTCAGACTAAAAGGTGAAAATTTTCACCTTTTACAGTAAAAAGTTATGATTTTTTATGGTAAAAAACAAACACCTCACATAACTGGATCTGGATTCACTGCAGTGAATCTGGATTCACACATGCGTGTCTTCGTTTTTCAACTGGTTTCTTCAAAAAACAGGAAACTTTTCAGACTAAAAGGTGAAATTTTTTACCTTTTACAGCAAAAAGTTACAATTTTTTATGGTAAAAAACAAACACCTCAAACACCTCACATAACTGGATCTGGATTCACTGCAGTGAATCTGGATTCACTGCAGTGAATCTGGATTCACTGCAGTGAATCGGGATTCACTGCAGTGAATCTAGATTCACACATGCGTGCCTTCGTTTTTCAACTGGTTTTCCAACTGGTTTCTTCAAAAAATAGGAAACTTTTCAAAAAATTGGAAATTTTTCACCTTTTACAACAAAAAGCTACGATCTTTAAGGTTAAAACTAAAACTTTTAGACGAAAAATCAAACAAATTTCATAAACTTACCATTAAAACGTCAAAATAATTTAACGATGACAAAGGTTGAAGACGGTGGTTGAAGATGAAGGTTGAAGACGAAGGTTGAAGAAGACCGTTGATAGAGATGTAGTTGAAGGCAAACGTAGCATTAGATAAGTTGGGACGAGTTTTGGAGAGAGAGAGAGTTGTCGTGACTTTTTGGTTAGGGAGATGTTGAAGAGAGACAGAGAGAGAGAGAGTTGATGTGATTTTGGAGAGAGAGAGATATGTTATGACTTTTGGAGAACTCAACAGACATGCATTCATTACATCTGACAAGTGGCTGTTAATTTTACCTGATTACCCTTATAGAGAGAGAGAGAGAGAGAGAGAGAGAGAGAGAGAGAGAGAGAGTATTAGGTAAATTTCTCTTAAATTGAATATTGAGTGTGTGTATATATATATATATATATATATACAAGTAGAGGAGGGTGAGATGTGCTCTTATAACCGATGTGGGACTAAACCCACTACTAACACATATAATAATATCAACATTATGCACAATGATCAAAACAACTTTTTTTAATTACTATTATCAATACATGCTGATTACATTGACAATAGGCTAGTCTTCCAAGTAGAGTGATAAGCAAATGCAAAGCTGCAATTTCAAAAAGATAAATACAAACATGGAATGACTTGAACCTGCAAAAGGCCTAAAATAGATTTCGCCAAGTTATCAAACAACCAACTCCAATTCCCTAGCAAAGCAAGCAAGAACTCATTGTGTTTCCCTGAAGTCCTCTTGCTAATTGCTTTTTCAAGGCTCATGTGGCTTGTCTTCCCATATAGTTCTTTGATCTCCTTCAAGTCTTTTATCTGCCCGTGTCACAGTTAACGGGTTGAGCAACTTCGTTACCATAACTTTTCGTTACGTTACATAGAAGCCGCAACGATGGAAATCGAATTATGTAATTGAAGTATATATAAATAAAATTATAAAAAGAAATTTCAATTGAACTTTTATTTGCCGTCTCAAAATATTTCTTATGAGTGTGGACGAAAAGCACAACTGCTGCCAATGCATGATGTGAAGCTTCACCAGACAAACCCTAATATAACAAATTACAGAAATAATAAAAGAGAATTCACAAATCAAGTCGCATTTCAATATTCAGTTAATTATGTATATATACCTTGATAATGGGTACCCTATACACATCGTCGTGGTGCTCAAAGGTGGCATTGGGTTGTGCCTTGCTTCTTGTACTCAAAATCCTGATAACATCTTCATGAGTATAGCTTTTGTGCTTGATAGCATCGTGAAGAATCTTGGCTTGTGATCGTGCTAGTTTCATGTCGACCTCATCATGAGTATAGCTTTTGTGCTTGATAGCATCGTGAAGAATCTTGGCTTGTGATCGTGCTAGTTTCATGTTGACCTTACCTCCATCATATATTTAGGTGCTCACAAGAGCAAACAAAAGCTACAAACACATAATTCAAGGAAAAAATTATGCGAGTCACAAAATTTCTATCATGTATATAGTTTGTTATTTCCTAGAAATTAGCATAGCTTGCGATAATCTTTAGTAGATGCAATATCTTCTTCTAGTGAATGCTTGTAATGAGCGTGATGGCTTGTTTGGTGATCAAGAGCTCGAATTGATGCAACCTATTTCAATTAAAACTCTACAATATTCATCCTTCATTACTGCCTTATTGGCCATAATGGTTTCTCTCTCTGCCCGATCAAAAATCCAATGGTACACTGCATTCTGAGTTATAGCATATAATTCTACTTTATTAGATAAAAATATATTTTTTTGAATGTAAAATAGGGCAACGAGCCCTATCATTGATAATAATATAAGTGCAAAAGAGGATTACAAAAGTAGATATCTACTGGTGATTGGAGCAACAACTCTGAGGTAGAGTAAAATACCAAATCACTAGTAGATGTCTATATAATAAATACAACTACGGACATAATGAAAAAAAACCAATATTATCAAAAGAGCTATAACCGCAGCTCAAGGGATGCCGCCGCTATCCTCACTAGATTCGATAATATCCGCCAGCCCAGAGGTACGAATGATGTTCTTCAGCTTGATTGCCTTCTTAGAAGAAGAAGCATCTGCCCAGAAAAGAATAAAGTAAATTGCCTTGGAGATGATTTGATGAGAAGAAGTGATTGAGTTAGAGAAGATGCGATTGTTTTCAGCGAAAGTTGACTCCATTGTCGATTCCATTAAACTTTGATTTGTTTACACGAAATTACAATGAAAATAAACGAAAATACAACTCTCGAGAAAATAACACAGAAATTGTCTATCAACTCCTGCTTTGTGGGACTTTGCCTGTCCCGTGAGTGCTTTGGCTCGTTGACCACCGATTCAAAGATCGTGAGGGTGCTTAGGGATCTCTCATTCGTTTATCGAAGTAAAGATTTAAAAACGAATATCTTATCGATGTAAGATGTCCGTTCTTCCAAAGATCAAGTCTGAGCTTAGATCTCTAGAAATCACCGAATGATGCTTGTCAAATGGTGAAAGTTCTCTCTCTTCTTCAAAATCACTGAAAGCTCAAGCCTCTTCTGCTCCAAAAATGCTCTCTCCTTTATCTCGTGTGTAGGGAGATATTTATAGGGGTAGGAGTGCACAACAGTTGAAACGGGGGCGAAATAACCGACCAGGTAACTGTTCTTTGGCCGCTGCAGTCTATACTGCCGCGGCCATTGGCGCGACACCATAGGTTGCAGCGGTTAAGCCGCGACACCATAGGCTGCCGCGCCTTAGCCGCGGTACCTTGGTCTGCCGCGCCTTAGCCGCGGCACCTTGGTCTGCCGCGCCTTAACCGCGGCACCTTGGTCTGCCGCGCCTTAGCCGCGGCACCATGTCCTGCCGCGCCGCGAAGTGTTGCTTGATGACGTGTATATTGTTCTTCTATATCGTCTTGAGTGGTGTTTGAATGTCTGTAAGCATTTTTTGATGTCTACAGATACCCCCTCCAAAGTATCTCAGACTCATCATTTTTTTAGAGAGGGGTCTGGGACACTTTGGATATGATAAGCTTTCCCTGCAATTTCTCCAGTGCTTTGTTGAGGAAATTGCGTAGAACGGTTTGTGAATGGCTTCAATCCTTGACTTCTTCATCTTTTAGCCTATTCAGTGCTTTGTAGAATAGCTAAAATTCCTCCGGTGCTGCGTTTATCGCGTGGCCGTTGTCGAAGTCTCGAATTAAAACTGCTGTCGAAGAATTTGAGAAATAGTTTATACTCATATACTATATTGGAGTGTTCGGGAAATAGTTTAACCTCATATACCCGTTGGGAAGTTCAAGGAGATGTAGTTTATACTCATATACTCATCGGAGTATTCGGGAAATAGTTTAACCTCATATACCCGTTGGGAGGTTCAAGGAGATGCAGTTTATACTCATATACTCATCGGAGTGTTCGGAAAATAGTTTAACCTCATATACCCGTGGGGAGGTAATCAGGTTATCCCTAAGAATATTCTGAGTGATATTCTCCAGAAACTTCCTGTTAAGTGTAGGAAAGCAGTTTATACCCGTGTACCTATTGGAGTATTTTGGTCTCTTTTTTGTTGGTAGAGATGAACCCGAAATCGGAGAGGAAGAATTTTATATTCTATCTCCTGGTCTCTTTTTTTTATTGGTAGAGATAAACCCAAAAAATCGGAGAGGAAGAATTTTATATTCTATCTCCTGGTCTCTTGTTTGTTGGTAGAGATGAACCCGAAATCGGAGAGGAAGAATTTTATATTCTATCTCCTGGTCTCTTTTTTTGTTGGTAGAGATAAACCTAAAAAATCGGAGAGGAAGAATTTTATATTCTATCTCCTGGTCTCTTTTTTGTTGGTAGAGATAAACCCAAAATCGGAGAATAAGAATTTTATATTCTATCTCCTAATACAAACGAAACTCAAAGTGGGATCTCCACTTAAAGAATCTGGATGGGTTTGAATAATCCTAACTGTCATAATGTTTGATTATTCAATTAAAAGTGGACCTCTCGTTCGTGGAATGAATCGAGAAGAGATTTTGGTTGTGGTCCTAACTGTAGTAAGGTTTGACCAAGTGGGAGTTTTGAGACGATCCTGACTGTTTAAAGGTTTAATCGCTCAATTTGTGGGCCTCTCGTTCATGGAAGGAATCGAGAGGGGATTTTGGCTTTGGTCCTAACTGTTTAAAGGTTTGACCAAGTGTGGAGTTTGAGACGATCCTAACTGTTTAAAGGTTTGATCGCTCAATTTATGGACCTCCCGTTCATGGAAGGAATCGAGAGGGGATTTTGGCTTTGGTCCTAACTGTTTAAAGGTTTGACCAAGTATGAATTTTGTGAGGGAAGATTGACCTAAAGAAGTGATCGAATCTCATCTCAGTAAAAGAGTATTCGGAAATCACCGTGGGGATATAGTGTTTATCACTTTGTTTGTAATGATCGGGTTATCCCTAAAAAAATTACATATAGCATTCTTCCGAGAACTTCCCGTTACATGAACCATCCACCCCTAGCTTCCTTCGCGAAACTGGGTCTAACATCATGTTGAGTTACATGACCGGGTTATCCTTAAGAATATTACATGTAAAAATTCTCAAGGAACTTCCCGTCAAGAGTGGGAAACAGTTTAGACTCATATATTAGTTGGATGACCGAGAAGCAGTTTATACTCATATACTCTTTGGAGTATGGGGAAACAGTTTATACTCGTGCACCCAATGGAGTTAGAGTCGTCTTTACTTGGCTTGTTTCGCCGTTATGACGCCGGAGTCAATTAAGGCTTGGATTTTGTTTTTGAGTCCGAAGCAAATCTCGGTGGGATGAAGAACCCTTCTGTGGTATGCACAGTAGTTTGGATCCGTAATCCTCTTAGCTCCCTCCTGATCTTTAATAGGTGGTAACTCGATTTTGTCATTGGCGAGGAGGTATTTCAATATGGATGGAGCTTCATCATTTTCGAAAGAATACTCCTTTTGAAACTTCGGATCGAGAGTCGTGTTCCCAGCGATTGCAGATGTCGTCGGTCGGCTTCTCTCAGTTTTCTTTCTTTTAAGAAAGTGTTCAGCTTGTTCACCGCGCATTTTCAAATCTTTCCAAGTTTTGGATGGTACGACCCCCAGGACTTCCAGGACATCGATGGAGAGATTATTGTGGCATGTTTGTAGGATGAACTCCTCTGTAACAGGATCTCTGTAATTCATTACCTTGTTACGAAAACGCTTGACAAAATTGTCGACTGACTCTCCATCTTTTTGCTTCTCATCCAGAAGGGTTCCGATTGACACTTCGGTGTCATCATCGAAGAAATTGCTGAGGAACAAACTTTCTATATCATCCCAGCAATTGATGCTTCCTGGCTTGAGACGTCGATACCAATCGAAGGCGGGCCCACGAAGGGTGCCAACGAATGACCGGACCATTAAAGCCTCGTTTCCAGAGATCATGCCCAAGTGAGACTTGAAATAAATCAAGTGCTGAGTAGGCGAGCTTTTCCCGTCGAACGGTGTGAAGTTAATCAGATTGAATTTTACCGGGTACGGTATTAAATCCCATTTTCTTGGATAGGGACACGGAATACCCGTCTTCTTTACTTCCTGAGCGGACATCAAAGCATTGACTTTGTCTTCAAGGTCTTGCATCTTTTTGTCCTCATCTTCATCTCTCTTTGAGTGATGTTGAGCAGACGTAATTGGGCCACCCCAGTGTTATTAAGAGGTGTAATTGAACCACCCCCAGTATTGTTGTTGGGAGGATCCGTTGAACCACCCCTAGTGTTATTGTCATTGGGAGGTGTATCAGCCATAATGACTTCATCCACTTCTGGATCACTGTCATCTATAATATTCTGAGTGTGGCGGCTGGATTCAGCTCGCTGACTGGATTCAGGAGGTTGAGGCCGTTGAGCTTGCAATTCTTTCATTTGTTGAATAGCCAACTCTATTTCTGTCTTTATCTCAACTCTAATTTCTTCACGTTGTTTGGTTAGAGCTTCTTGAAGCATTTGAGCAAACTGATCAGGGGTGATTGTGAGCACTTCTCTAGTTTGCCCCGTGCTAGACATTGTATCATCAGAAGCAATGGCTGAACAAGTGTCTGAAAGTTCATCCTCCGAGGATATTCCTTCATGCATTCTCTGGTAATCCCTGCGTCTGATGGCTCCTAATTGGAGTCGAGACATCCGTTGAGCAATTCTTGGATTGACTTTTCCTTTTGGGGAAAAGTCGGGATTTGAGTCACTTGAATGCCGCTTAGACTTTCTTTTATCAACCATGTTGATGGTGACTTTAGGGAATTCGTCATCTTAGATAGCTGATCTTCTCTTACGGAAATGTCTCGGCTTAGGCTTCAACATCTCGGTGAAAAGCCTCTGGAACACTGAGACTCTTTGCAGGATGGCTTCTCATTTGGAGTAGTCCCATTCTGATAGTACTGCTCTAATGAGTCGCATACAGAAACAATAAGAGCTCATTTCTCGGACAATCCTCTTTCGAGTTTTGTTCACACCCCCCAGCTTGATAGTACAACTCATCGGTATAATTACCGAAGAATCCTATCGTCTGTTTGTATGAGCCCCCAGGTATAACAATTTCTTTTGACGAACATGTCTTCTTCTGAGGATGTAAAGCCTTGTTGGCATTCGCAGGACAACTTGTTGTCGCATTTGAGCGATCCAAGGTCACGTCAGGAGTCGCATGTTTAGAACCACCCCCTTGCGAGTGCAGAGTCTTAACAGGCTCCTGAGTTTCATTACGAACTCCCAAATGGGTAGAAATTAGGGTTTTCCCATCTTGGAGTTGTTTTGACTTGATAGGAGGATACTTACGACCCCCAGTATAAGAATCTATTTGGGGTTCATTCACCGGACCCAAGCGTTTTTTGACCGGAGCTTTGTCTCGATCTTCAGGTAAAGGATCGAGGCCATCCACCATTATAATTTTGGATTTCGACAGGTCAGGACTGACCCAGGGTTTCACTGGTGACACAGCGGGTGTTGACACAGTAGACGGACCCGGAACGGACGTTGATGGAGTCGAAGGAGTGCTCTTGTGAAACTTCTTTTGGCCGCGGCAATGATTGGTGTCGCGGTCGAACAGTGTGCCGCGGCAGCGGAGACTATCGCGGTTGAAGGAGATACCGCGACAGTATGAGCTGTCGCGGTTGAAAGAAGCGCCGCGGCAATAAAGACTGCCGCGGTCAAATGTTGTGTTCTGCAGACCCAATTTTCGTACGAGTTTGGATTTGGGGATCCATACTTTATGATTCTTTGGTGCTTCCTTAGACACTGTTTTCTTCTTTCCTTCTCGTCTTTGTTGTAAAAGAGCACGGGCACGAGCGGTGTTTGTCATACGCTTTTGTATGCGTTCTTTGAGGGTCGAACGGGCCCTTTTGACAAGAGTCCATTCGTCCGTCGTTAGTTTGGCAGAGATATGAGTGATTGGTTGTTGAGACAACTGAACCACTCGATGCCTCCTCGACTCTAGGTCCGCGTGATAATGAACCCCGTCGGTTTGTTCCAAGGCCTTAGCTAATTGACGAGCGTGGCATTGGCGTCGCCTCTGATGAGCTCTTTTCGTCAGCACTGGTGAGCTATGATTCAGTGACTCTTTAACTGGTGCGGAGTCACTTGGAGAAAAAATGTTGCAGGCAGATTCCTTGGAGAGAACGTGGCAAGAATCTTCACCTGCGGTCTTCATCGGAATTGAAGACTTAGAAACTTTCTTGGAAGAGGAAATCTTCCTGCACTTGCGGGGCGAGGAAGATTTCGAGGATGAGGATGACAAGTACTCCTTGAATTTTGCCTGATCGAACTCATATTCGATCTCTTCAGTGATAATGATCTTAATCGGCTACGACACTACGGCCTCGGCAGCGAGGCCGCTGGCTCCCACTGTGGTCGCCAGTTTGTTTTCGTCAAAAGTTGGTCTCGTTGTGGAATTCATTATATCTTCAACAATAAAAATAAACGAAAATACAACTCTCGAGAAAATAACACAGAAATTGTCTATCAACTCCTGCTTTGTGGGACTTTGCCTGTGCCGTGAGCGCTTTGGCTCGTTGACCACCGATTCAAAGATCGTGAGGGTGCTTAGGGATCTCTCCTTCGTTTATCGAAGTAAAGATTTGAAAACGAATATCTTATCGATGTAAGATGTCCGTTCTTCCAAAGATCAAGTCTGAGCTTAGATTTCTAGGAATCACCGAATGATCATTGTCAAAGGGTGAAAGTTCTCTCTCTTCTTCAAAATCACTGAAAGCTCAAGCCTCTTCTGCTCCAAAAATGCTCTCTCCTTTATCTCGTGTGTAGGGAGATATTTATAGGGGTAGGAGTGCACAACAATTGAAACGGGGGCGAAATAACCGACCAGATAACTGTTCTTTGGCCGCTGCAGTCTACACTGCCGCGGCCATTGGCGCGACAGTATAGGCTGCCGCGGCCAAAGAGGCGGTTATCAGCATGTTCCATCGTGCCTAAAACCACTCTCCCACAACCTTTAACCACCTTCTTCATGGTTTAACTGCTTTTCCACGTCAGCACACGTTCTATTTCTGATACGCCGTCACATGGACTTCAAAAATCATCGAATAACTGCCTTATAACTGCCATAGTATCATTCTTTAACTGCCGCGGCACTGCAGGTTGCAGCGCCTAAGCCGCGGCACCCTAGGCTACCGCGCCTTAGCCGCGGCACCATGGGCTGCCGCGCCTTAGCCGCGGCACCATTGGCTGCCGCGCCACAGTGCTGCCTGATGACGTGTATATTGTTCTTCTATGTTGTTTTGAGTGGTGTTTGGACGTCTGTAAGCATTTTTTGACGCCTACAGCGATCATTGCGAGCTGTCCATAGGATCCAACAGACTGTAGGAAAACAGATGCTCCAGAGAAGATGCACAGAAGCATGGACTGAGCTGTCGGAACATAATGCAAAGCACCGAGGGATATCAGAAGAAATTGCACTAATACCAATCCTCGACAAGAGCTGGGGCTAGACTTGGCTTGGGAAGCCAATCCGTCCTTAGTCTTCAATCTGTTCAAACTCAGTAACCAGAAGAAGAACTGAACTTTGCTAGGCAATAATTTGTTCCAAACTATGGAAGAGAAAGGGTAATGGGTACCTCCATCAGCCAAGAATGAGTATAAGGATTTAACTAAGAAATTCTTGGATGCGGAGAGAGACCAGGAAGGCATGTCAACTGAAGAGGAGGGGGATAAGTTGCTGTCTATCAAGAGGTGGTTAAGGGCAAGGACTTGCCTTCTGACATTCTCTTGAGAAGGCCTCTTAATGATGGGTATCCAAGACCACCCCATCCCGTAAAATAGGCCTTGGGAAGCTACAGGAGTTTGTTTGGAGAAGGTAAGGAGGTAGGCCAACGGAAAAAGACTGGCCAAGGAGTTGACACCTAACCATTTGTCCTCCCAAAAAAGAATCCTATTGTCGTTTCCTAGAGACCATTTGACAAAGGGGGAGAAGATGAGGAGGCAGGAATGGACGTCCTTCCAGAATTTGGAGCACTGGTTGGGGCATGTGGAGTTTTGAGGGATGGATGGGTAGATAGAACAAAGATTCTTCATATTAGATAAAAATATGAAGATTCTAAAAACTTATGTGGATGCACTTTAAGGAAAATATACCCCAAAGAGTCCAGGGACGTTATATTCGAGTCGCTTAACGAGTACTTCATTGAAAAGCTCTTCATAAACTACTCTGACTGTAGTTCTTTGAGTAGCACCTCTATGTGCTAAGACTTCAAACAAGTCCTGCTGCTCTGTTTCCTTTCCTTAAGTAACAAACACAAGCAACAAATACAAATTCATTAGGAGGTAATTCATCGCGAATTTCAACATAGAATGAAGTAAAAATAAAATAAAATGGTCATCTAACAAAATTAGAAGTCAACCTCTGCAGCAATCACAGCCTGAGGAGGTAGTCCGTTCCGCATGGTGATGCAATGAGGATGCCTGAGGAGGCAGTCCGTTCCGCATGGTGATGCGATGAGGCTAATGAGCTGTACATGTAGGATGCCCAAAGAGGTAGTCCGTTCCGCATGGTGATGCGATGAGGCTAGTGAACTGTATTTTCTTAGGATGCCTGAACAGGTAGTCTATTCCGCACGATGATGCGTTGAGCTATAAAACTTTGTATGAAATAGTACTGCGAAACTTTTGACAGCTTGAGTCTTAGGCAAGACTTAATCATGAACATGGTTCATCGTTGAGTTATATTGCGATGGGGTATATTGTATTGAGAGTTTTACCGGATTATGTATTTATATCCGTCTCAACTACCCAAGGGTAGTATGAGATATTTGGTTGACATATATGACTTTGTCTGGTTGATATTTTAGTATTGTATTCCTTTATTATTTATTCTTAGTTTGGAGTTAATATTTAGAGATTTATAATTTGAGATACATGGTATATATATATATAAGGGTTTCCTTATTTGGATTATTTCGCTTGACGTAATAGTCTCGTGTTGTGGATTTCTAAATATTAAACCCATTTAGTACAGCGTAAATGATTTAGGTAGATTATGCACATTATAGGTAGAGTCTCCGTTAAATAGGTTAGCCCTTCCCTTTGAGGTGGACGGAGGTGTTCTTGCTAAAGCACTCTGACGCTGCTGTTGTTTTCTTTTTTTTCTCTCTTTTTGGGCAGCGGGTCAGAGTTTCGAAAAGCCGCAGGTTGATGGAGATTTAGCCTAGTCGCCGTCTTCTATAGATAGCCAGTTAGTGCTCCAAAGTGGTTTAGTTATGACTTCATTTTATTTTATAGATGTATTTTATTTTGGAGGCTGATTGTCTTTGTATTATTCAATTGACTCTATTGTATTAGAGATGCATTACTCTTATTTTAGTTCTTCAGTTATACTCTCTTTTATACAGTTGGAACATGATTAAGTCTATTTTTAGACATCTCTCCTCTACATTATGTTCCTTATATTTCATCTTTATTATATCTGCTTGTACCCTCACTATTTTATTATACACTAGAGTGATAGTAATTATGACAGTGAAACATGTTTATGTACAATATTAGGTGTATGATAGGTTTGACATCTCTGGGTTTACCTTGGACTATAGCCATGTGTGAAAATATGGACGTCACAGTTGGTATCAGAGCTGTAGTTCCAGTATCCTTAGGGTATCCTATGTCGAGTCGTGGAGCTAGGATAGAGTTTGCTTAGGGCTCATGTATAAAGTTCGCAAGGAATTCCTAGATTGACCGAGGCCGTAATGCGTGTAACTCAAAAATTTTGAGAATTTTTTTATGCTCATCTTACTTTGGTTACAAAGTATTTCTCTGTCGGAGCAGCGGATGACACTCAGTTGAGAGGACTTTATTTATTTCTTTGATGAGCAGCATGTATCTTCCATGGTGAAGGTCGGGAAAGAGGTAGAGAGCTATCCTGACTAAAATAGGGAGACATGTCAATGGTAGAATATGAGAGAAAATTTCATGAGTCTGCTAAGATTCACTAATATGTGGCAGACAGGGGAACGTCAGGCTCAGATGTTTTTAATAGGACTTCGCCCAAGTATTCGTCTCTACTTGGTATCACGTCATTACCATTCTGTGTGGGAGGTGGCTGATGCTGCTATCTTTCAGGAGGCTGAGACCGCCATGTTCCAAAATAGCAAGGAGGGAAGCTCCAAAATAGGACAATCCGGGGAGAAAAGCAAGGGAAAAAGATCATTTACAGGACCTAGAGGAACTCAGCAGTAGAGTGGACCTCGTCTGAGTGGTCAATAGCAGCAGCAACAAGGTGCTCGTCAGAAGGGACAGCAGAATCAGAGAGCGCCAAAGCAGCGCAAGTTTCAAGAAAATTGCTATAATTGCAATAAGTATAGACATCTAGCTAGGGACTATCACAACACATTGACAGGGAGACAACAGGGCAAAGGTCAGGGTCAGCAGCAGAACCCAGGACAGGGCCGAGTTTAGGGCCAAAGCTGAGACTTGCGGCACCACAAGCAGTCCCGAGGATAGAGGGACATGTCCATGGCATTCAGGAAATTCCACAAGGACAAATAGTTCCATATATTCCAGACACTTTGGCGTAGTAGACCGCAACTTCGGGCAAAGTGTATGCAGTCATACCTTGTGATCATGGTATGAGTGGGGTCATTGTAGAAGGTATAAACCTTGTGAACTCCTTCCCAGCCCGTATTCTTTTCGATTCAGGTGCTTCACATTATTTCATCTCCTATGATTTCATGATTAGACCCTAACTAATTGCACAACCTCTAGATATTCCTTTGTCAGTTTCCATCCCTCTAGGTGATGTGTTGCTTCTAGGGAGCATTTGTTAGAGATGCATTATCAGCCTAGACGAGTCTGAGTTCGTGGTCGATTTGATCGTCCTGCGTATGCATGAGTTCGATGTGATTATTGGTATGGATTGGTTATCTTCCTATCATATTAGTATCGACTGTTTTGCTAAGACAGTCAGCTTACCAGCATTTGATGGGTCAGAGTTAGTTGTAGCGACCTCACAGGGCAACTAGTTTGCGATATCATTTCTGGCATACATCGAAGAGGTAATGATGCGGGATCAGGGTGTTGATTTGAGCGAGACACGAGTAGTCTCAAAGTATCAGGATGACTTTTAGGATATAACTAGATTGCCTCCAGTAACAGAGGTTGAATTTTACATCGAGTTACAGCCGGACACAGCACCGATATCCCGAGCACCTTATCATGTCACCTACTGAAATGAAGGAGCTACAAATTCAGTTAGATGAGCTTTTATCTTAGCGCTTTACTCGCCATAGTCATTCGGGGAGCACCGGTCCTCTTTGTGAAGAAGAAGGACGGCAGTATGCAGTTGTGTATCGATTATCGCGAGTTGAATAAGGTCACAATCCAGAATAGGTATCCACTACCAAGAATTGATGACTTATTCGACCAGTTACAAGAAGCATAATATTTCTTGAAGATTGATCTTCGATCTGCTTATCACCAGTTGCGAGTTCAGGAGATGGATATTTCCAAGACCATATTTTTGACTCGATATGTGTCTTTTGAATTTCTTATCATGCTATTTAGGCTAACTAATGCACCCACAGTTTTCATGGATTTGATGAACCGGGTTTTCCGTCCATATTTGGACCAGTTCGTGATCGTGTTTATCGACGACATCCTCATCTACTTGAGATTAGAGGTCGAGCATGAGTAACATCTTCGATTGGTATTACAGACTTTGCGGGAGTACCAGTTATGTGCTAAGTTCATCAAATATGAATTTTAGCTATCAGAGGTCATATTTTTGGGCCATGTCATTAGCAAGGAGGGTATTGTAGTTGATCTAGCCAAGGTGGAGGTAGTACTTAATTAGGAGCCGCCGAAAACCGTTATAGATATTCGTAGCTTCTTGGGTCTGACCGGCTATTATAGGAAGTTCATCCATGACTTCTTTATGATTGCTACCCCGCTGACACACCTTACGAAGAAGGGTATACAGTTTGTTTGGGGATCAGAGTGTCAGAAGGCCTTTGAGACTTTGAAGGTAAAGTTAACTACAACACCAGTGTTGATCATCCCAAGCAGTGATAAGATCTTTGTTGTCTACACGGATGCATCTTTGTCGGGTCTAGGAGGTGTATTGATGCATACTCAGAGAGAGGTTACTTACATTTCATGATAATTGAGGACTCATGAGCAGAATTATCACACTCATGACTTAGAGTTGGCAGCGGTAGTCTTCGCACTTAAAGTGTAGAGGCATTATATTTATGGAGTTTAATTTGAATTGTTTACAAACCATCAAAGTCTAAAATATCTTTTCTCTCAGAAAGAACTCAACCAGAGGCAATGGCGATGGGTCGAGTTCATCAAGGATTACAAATTCACGCTTCAGTATCACCAAGGGAAGGTGAACATCATAGTAGATGCTTTGAGTAGGAAGTGTCGTCACATGATTGCAACTTTAAGGTGTTCGTTGTATCGAGACCTTCATACACTCAGTCAGTTTGACTTTAGACCAACAGTAGGTGGATGCAACATATTTTTAGGAGTATTAGCCGTAAAGTCTTTATGGATGGATAGAGTGATCAATGCTCAATTAGAGGACTCTTGGATTCAAACCCGAAAGAAAGAAATTTCCAAGGAGCCCAAGGAAGATTAGACCATCAGATTGGATGGAGGTCTTCGAATAAAAGGCTGGTTAGTAGTGCCCGATAATCCACAGTTGAAAAAGGATCTGATTGATGAGGTACACTATACCAGGAACACTGTGCATCCAGGCACAACCAAAATGTACAATGACTTGAAGAGACATTTTTGGTGGAGCGGTATGCATAGAGGTATTGCAGAGTATGTAGCTAAGTGTTTTACCTATCAGCAAGTGAAGACAGAACATCAAAGACCCGCAGGCACCCTACAGTCTTTACCCATTCCTGAGTGAAAGTGAGAAGATATTTCGATGGATTTTATTGTGGGCTTGGCATGGTCTAACAAAGAGAACAATTCGATTTGGGTGATTGTTGATCGATTGATGAAATCAGTGCACTTCCTACCCGTCAAGACAACTTATATGAAGGAGACTTATGCAAGGATTTTCATACGGCAAATTGTGAGACTGCATGGAGTTCCAGAGATGATCATATCGGATCCCGACTCACTTTTCACATTGTATTTCTAGAAAAGCTTTCAAAATTCTTTCAACACCCAGCTATCATATAGTAGTGTCTTCCACCCGCAAATAGATGGACAAATAGAGAGGGCCAACCAAGTGTTAGAAGACATGTTGTAGGCATGTGTCATTGATTTTCAGGGTAGTTAAGAGGACCATATTCCATTGATTGTGTTTGCCTATAATAATAGTTATCAATCTACTATAGGTATGGCTCCTTATGAAGCATTATATGGGAGGCATTGTAGATCTCCGATTTATTGGGTAGAGCTGGATGATAGCTTGCTATTTGGGCCAGAATTGGTTAGACAAACTTTAGAAAATATAACATTAATTCAGGGCAGTATTCTTGTGGCCCAGAGTCGACAGAAGAGTTATGCTAATTAGAGGTGACGACCCGTAGAATTTCAGGTTGAAGACCATGTATTGTTGAAGGTATCACATATGAAAGGTGTCAAATGATTTGGCAGACGGGGAAACCTTGCCCCGAAATACATTGATCCATTTAGGATTTTAGATCATGTTGGAACTGTCTCGTACCAATTAGATTTTCCAGCGTTAGTGTCTGGAATGCATGATGTCTTTCATGCTTTTATGCTCAGGAAACACTTACGCAATGAGGAGCAGCAGAGAGTATTTAATGCGCCAGACGTAGAGCTCCAAGCGGATTTGACTACAGTTGAGACCCCTGTCCACATTCTTGCCAGGTAGGACAAAAGACTTAGAAAGAAGGTGATCTCCTTAGTCAAGGTCCAGTGGAATCGAAAAGGAGCTGAGGAAGCTTCTTGGGAGTACGAGGAGGACATGCGTTACGACTACCCACACTTGTTTGAGCAAGTATATTATTAGCTATGGTATTGCTTGTGTTCATATTATCTATATAGTCACGTTTATACTTAACGCTAGAATGTGGGTGTTAACACTTAGCTCCTAATCATCCGGAACATATGGTATATACATGGGGGTTCCTTGTTTGGATTTTTCGCCCGACGTACTAGTTCCGTTTAATTAGGGATTAAGTGAGAGTATTCACATTTCAGATTGTTAAGTATAAATATCGCTTGTGATTCATATCTGGTGATTAATGGTACGGGATATATATGTGAGGATTTCTTTGTTTGGATTATTCACTCAACATGCTTTTCTCATATTATTAATCTCTAAGATACGAATACGAAATTTCGGGGACGAAATTCTCTTTAAGGAGGAGTGAATGTAAAATCCTGAAAATTTGTGAAATAAATTTTGATGAACTTTATTATAATTGGTGATCATTCTGGGATGAATGGATCAGTTTAGAATCGATTTGAGACCGATTCACAGTTTCAGCCTCAGTATCGCGAGTCTACTGAAAGCTGTTACTATTTTATTTTTAATAATTTTTGTGTTGATTAGATGGGCACAAGATTTACGTCATTGATCTTAGAATGTCAAGGCCATGCTATGATTAAAGTTTCGTTGTGTTCTGACAACGGAGACTGAAATACTATTTTGAGACAATATCGCGAGTTTGTTGACATCTGTTGTATTTATATTTTTAATAATTTATCTATTGATCAGATGGATGTGAGGTTTGCGCCATTGATCTTATAATATCGATACGGTGCTGTGGGTAAATTTTTGTTACTTTCTGAAAATAGAATCTAAAATCCTATTTTTAAATAATATAAAATATTATTTATATTATTTTATAACCCACCTAACCCCACCTATACTATGCCATCTACCCCCTTATCTCACTCTATAAAAGCAACCCTCCCCTTCACTCTCCTCACATAGCGGGAAAGAAAGAGAAGGGGGGAGAGAGAGAGAGAGAGAGAGAGAGAGAGAGAGAGAGAGGGAGAGGTTTTTGGCTATTCGGAGAGCAGGAACGAATAGGGATTCTAATTTTAGAGATCAATAAAGACAAGTTCATCTATTTCCAAATCCATCCCCAGAGAGGAATAGAGGGAGAGGATTTTGGCTATTCTATTTTTTGATGATGGCGAACAATCTATGCAAAGAATATATAAAATATGCATGAACCATTATGAATATATAAAAGTAAAATCTTCATGCATAAACCAAAGCAAGATATATTCATAATAGACTTGTTTCTCCCTCCTTGTCAACATTAAAATGGGAAAAACAAATAAGAATGAAGAGAGCGAAAGCTCCCCCTACAAATAAGCGTAGATGAGTATAAAACAAATATAGGAAAGAGAGCTACCACTATCAAAATACCATAAAGAAAATATGCAATGAAGGCTAACGCAAACATGTAAGTAAGCATAAAAACATGCTAATAATAACTTACATATAAAGAGACCAAGTAAACACTTATATATGTTTTTATTCGGGGGGGGGGGGGGGGGGGTGATTAGGATCTTATACTAATCTAATCCGATTTTTTACCAATTAAAACTTATTAATAAATTATTCTTACAAGATAGATATACAATATGTTATGAGCAAGAATATATAATATGAACAAATAGATATATCCTAGCAAAGAGGTATATGATGAAATATATGAAAGGATATATAAATTAACACAAGGGTAAACAATCTAAACTAAAGATACAATTGTGATAGGGCAATATAAACAATGCAAACACACAATATGATCATGAAGTTCGGACATTCCATCCTACGTCTTCGCTCTCCACTCCCGGGGAGAAATCCACTATCATAACCGGGTTTTCTACGCTTACCCGAATAACGTTTACACCTCACAATATCGGTTTTCAACGCTCACCGATCAACGTCCACACCTCACACTCGGTTTTTTAGTTCACCGAAAACTTCACAATTTACACTCTTACAGTGTCGGTTTTCAACGCTCACCGATCAACGTCTACACCTCACACTCAGTTTTCTAGCTCACCGAAAACCTTATAATCTCACAATATAACAAAAGTTGTTCTCTACAATGGATGAGAACTCAATTAAGCACAACTCAATGTTATAATCCCACAATATAACAAAAGTTGTTCTCTACAATGGATGAGAACTCAATTAAGCACAACTCAATGTTATAATCCCACAACCCAAATTATACTAAACTCAATGTTATAATCCCACAACCCAAATTATACTATGAATGTAAATACAATAAGCTCAAGTGGGTGTATGTGAACAATGAGTGAAATCAAATATAAACTCAATATAAAACTAGCTTTAATAAAATAATAATCAAACAAATAGATATAAAGCTAGAAATAGAGTTTAGAAAACTTCTCAATAGATTAAGACGTAGAGGAAGAATAGATGGATGCTCAAACACCAATGGTTAATCTCCTCAAGCTCTTGTGAAATTGATTTCACAAAACAAACTCTCAAATTGCTTAAAAGCTTCTTAAAACTCCTCAAGCTCTTGTGAAATTGATTTCACAAAACAAACTCTCAAATTGCTTAAAAGCTTCTTAAAACAAACTTAAACAAAAACTTAAACCCTTGTTAAAACTTTGTTAAAACATTTCTTGGATTTTGCAATGAAAGATGAGGGCAAGGGGGTATTTATAGCCTCCCAAAACCTCAGCCAAAAACCCAAACAAAAGATCAAAAAACCTACAGAATCGAAAATCAGATTCTGTAAAAAAATGACCGTTGGAGTAAACGGCGGTCGACCGTGAAAATCTCGCGGTCGACCGCGAGTCAAAATGACCGTTGGAGTAAACGGCGGTCGACCGTGAAAATCTCGCGGTCGACCGCGAGTCACTTTCGAGGCTCAGAAAATTCCAGAAACTTTGACGGTCGACCGTGACGGTTGACCGTGACGGTTGACCGTGGGAATTTTCGAGCTGACGGTCGACCGCGAAAGTTGTTGTTGGCTCCGTAGGTTAAAAACAAAGGCGCGATCGACCGTGGCGGTCGACCGTAAACTGACATATAAGAAAACAGGTTTGAAAGTTGATTTTATGATTTTAAAACCCTGTTTAAAAATATCAAATAAATTCTAAAAAATGTAAAACTTTGAGGAATGATTGTAGACATAATAATAAATATACTACAAAGACTGGTTTTCAAAAAGAACCTCCCAAATGAAAAATATGATCGTTATAACACAATCCATCCAACCTCCAACATATTGTTTGTCTATAATAAATAACAAAATACAAAACACTACACAAACAATATTAGATGTAAATTGTTTGTTAAATCATCATCAAAACAAGAAGGCCAACATATGTATCATTAAGAGAAAGTGTCACAAGGGTCTAAAACATAAAAAAATTTCAAAAATCATAATCAAAAATAAAAAATCAAATGATTTATCAATGAATCCAAAAATTTATAAATTCTCAAAACATAAGTCATGATTGATTGAGAACATATACATATTTATTATTAGAAAATGGTGACTCAATATATAAACATAAAATAATACATAGATTTATGAAATCAAAAGAGTTGAAAAACATGAGAATCATGAAAAAATATTTTCAATTGAAAACAAATCATGAGAGCCATGTGAATCATGACAAACATGAAATTTTAAATGAAAATCAAATCAATCAAATGAAATCACAAATCAAAATCTAAGCCAATAAAAATGAAAACAAAAATAAATTTATATGTCAATACTTTTAAGTTAATATTTTTGTTTAAATATTCAAAAATTTCAAAACACGTTTTTTAAAATCAAGAAACAAAAAAATAAAAACACAAAAAATGTCTTGATTTAAAAATCAAAAAGGTTTTGGCACCAAAATACTCTTGGTACCGAAAGATTTAGGGACATGATCCCTATCATTTAAGCTCAAAACCCTAGGGTTATGATCCCTTTTGGGTACATTTTGTGCACTAACATGGTCAAAACAATAGTTATACAAATGACCATTCCGATTGTAATAGATGCAATGAAAAGGACGAAATGGTTTGTGTTGACCTAGTGGGTGTTGTTTGCATCAGAAATTAATTTATTTATTAAACTCATTACAACTCGTTTATCGAATACAATGAATTATGAGAGACAAATATTTTTGTAAGACTTCTCCTTACAAACAAACAACTTCCCAGAAACACACGTAGGATCGTGTTGGATCGCTGCTTGCGTGTGATCTTTGCTTGTGCTAGGGGTACGTTAGCCCGTGGACGACCGAATCACAGATCCAAGTTGAATCGTGAAGATGATTTAAGGTCGATGTTTTATTTTAGAAACAAAATACAGAAGTGAATATCTTAGCAAAGTAAGATAGAACACTCTTCTCAAAATTAAGTCAAAGCTTAGATCTCAAGGAATTGTAGGAACTCTGGAAGGCTAGCACGTGATGAAGACTCTCTCCCTCTCTTAGTTAGAACACTCAAATCTCTACTCTATTCTGCTTAGTAATGCTCCCTCCTTGTCAGTAATAGTTCTAGGAAGGTATTTATAGCTCATAGGAGACGTAACTAAAGTATGGAGTTGAAAAGAAATTGCATCGAAGAACCTATGTTTCCAAGACACTCGCGACTGTCTCGAAAATAGTACTCAATTCTGGCAGTTTTGTAACTGCTTCCACTACGCCTTAATGCCATTATTCCAGCAGTTATGGGTGTAGTTTTTGCTTGTAACGGTTCCTCAACGTTCATGGATGATCCCCAGCACCTATAAAGCCACGTGGACCGCACAAAACTGGAGAAAACTATCGTCAATCCATTTTAGCTTCCGAGATAGTCACAAGTGTCTTAGAAACTACATTTTGTCTTCATAGTTTCCGAGACAACCGCGAGTGTCTTGAAAATTATGATTTGCCTTCATAGTTTCCGAGATAGCTGCAGCTACCTCGGAAACTATGAGTCTTCTCATTCATAGTTTTCGAGACAGCCGCAGCTTCCTCGGAAACTATGAGTCTTCTCATAGTTTCTGAGATATATTTTATGCCTTGAAACTTATGTGATGCACTTTTTGTATATTCCTTAGTTGATCTTTGACTTTGGATGATCATTTATAACTTAGATAATGATGTTTATCGCCTTCTCTTCAGCTTGAGCTATGTGTAATACCCCATAGATAATTTTTGACACCTACAGATACCCCCTCAAAAGTGTTTCAGCCTCATTCTTTCATAGAGGAGGCCGGAATACTTTGAATATGATACGCCCAACCTTTAATTCTCTGACTTCTCTAGCTTTCGGTCTATTCATTATTTATTCGAATAGCCAAAATTCTTCCGATGCTTCATTTATCGTCTGACCGTTGTCGAATTCTTAAATTAAAATTGGTGTGTTGATTTCTGAATTTAGCTCGTGTTGTTGAGTAGACGATGAACTGATCATCTTGGTCGGGAATTCATATCTGAATTATGATTGAACTTCCAGAAATTAATCTACACATTATTTCAGCAAAATTACCAACGCGTTGTCTGGCATCGATCTTCATTGCGGCGTGAACACGGTTTATACTCATACTTAACAGGAATCTACACAGTTTAAGCTCTTAAGGTGTTGGAGCGGGGAGAATCTATTTATACTCATGTATTCCTTAGAGTTTTCGGGAATTAGTTTAACCTCGTGTTCCTGTTGGAGGTTCAATGAGATGCAGTTTATACTCGTATATTCATCGGAGTGTGGGAAGAGAAAGCTGAGAATACATCAGAGACTAGCCAAGTTGAGCTCTTTGTGTGAGATTTGATTGTAGGACCAGCTATAGATGCTGATACAGCTACTATCTCTGAAGCTATCCCAGACGCTCGAGTTATTGAGACCAACTGATGAAGCTGATGCATCAATAACGCAGATGCTATTCGCTATAGCTAGAGGTTCACAATCTAAAAACCCCAAGAGCACGCACTACACAAAAACAAGAACACATAGTTATGTTACTCCACTCAAGTTCAAGTTCATCAACTAACTTGATCGTCGGAGGTATCACGGGGAAACTTATCCCCGCCCTCTTACGACTCTTAGTGTGCAGACTGCTCGATCATACTAAGTCCAGAATCAGGTATAAAGTCGAAGAAGAAAGCGGCCCCTTGCAAACTCCGTGACTCTATTTGGCTGTGTGATATTTAACATCAACAAAGTGAAACTTTTAGAAACTTTGGGTATTTAAGTACAGGGTTTAAACTTTCGGTATTTTGATGCAATATTGGGCAAACTTTCAGTATTTAATTATCATTTATGCTTACACTTTAAATACCCTATTGTTTACCCAATATTACACAAAAATACGCTCACTGGTAAAACCCTACCCTTAAAAGCCCTAAAGTTTCTAATGTTGCACCCTCTATCAGTTTGACCATCACAATATTGTCATTTAAGCGAAAATTCTACTGGTTTTTGAGTTTTTTAATTGGAAAAACTTTATGGTAAGTGTAGGGTGTTACAAGTAAGGGTATTTATGTGCAATATTTTGTAAACAATAGGGTATTTAAGTGTTATTTACCCTTTGCAAAATTCACATTTTTTGTAAAAATTATATATCCTTTGCTTTTTAATTGCACGAGTAACGACAAATAGAGCATATAATTACTTTTTAAATGAGCAGTAATTATTATACAAATTTCAATTGTGTAAGGTGTTATGTGCACAATTTACCTACTAATTTCATTTGTGCAAGGTAGCATACAAGGGTATGATTGNCATTTTGGTATACTAGTAAAGTATATGTGTGTTGCACGTGAATATACTTATTTTATATTCTAAAATATTTTTGTAAATTTTAATTATGGACCATCTTGTTAGTTTGGGTTATTTTAATATTTTTTTAGTTATAAATCAATATAAAATCCAGGAAATTTGATGACTACATCTCTTCTTTTTCTCAAGACAATAATATATCCCCACTGTAAATATGAGAATTGTGTCTCTATTAGAAAACTAGTTTGACAACCAACATTTTTTCCTCATGAGAAAATAATATATCTCAACTCTCCCTCCAAGACCAGCATGCTGCTTCAATCCCTCTATACGATTCCCAATCGCTTGAACTTCATATGCTAACTAAACAAAATAAACAACGAATCTTTCTAATCCAGTAAATGACATCAATTAGATTAAGGCAGAGAAAATATTTTGATTGTTTATTTATGCAAATTTGTTGTTTGCCTCCTCATTCTCTTGTCCTTATCAAAATGATACTTCAATAAGAGTTTATGCAATTAGGAATTAAAACCCAAACAGAATTTTCATAAATAACCAAGCATTTTAAAATAGGGTATTTTGTTTACAAACCCCAAGTTCTATCTTCATTTGTTTTTATATATACCCATTTCTTAAAACCAAATCATTCTAAATTGTATTTTTTTTCGAGAATAATATATCGTAGATATCATTCTGTCGGTCCTTCCTTATTTACCAAGGAAAAAAGATCTATCAACATTTAGAAGATGTTTGGTAGGGCTTATTTTTTGAATCTTGTAAGTTATGCTGGCTTTTAGCTTATACGATAAAAATATTATAAAATTGTTTGGATAGAATAGTATTTTTTTGTAAAACCAATATTATGTAGGTGAGCTTATAAGCTAGTTTTTGAAAAACTGAGTTACACTGGCTTTTCAAAATGAGGCTGTAAATTAATTTATTTTGGTAATTTACTAAATTATAGATATGGAAAAGCTATCATATGTTATTTTACAAATATAATTTTATAAAAACATTTATACGTGAACTATAATTCCTAGACACAGAACATTTACATACCAAACTTTGTACAATCTGATCCTATAAAAAATTATATAAATATTTATACGTGAACTACAATTTCTAGACACAGAACATTTACAAACCAAACTTTGTACAGTCTGGTCTTATAACAAATACTCTAGATATGATAAGTAAATACACACACACACACACAATCTGATCTTATAACAAATACTCTCTCTCTCTCTCTCTCTCTCTCTCTATATATATATATAT